>NC_041354.1:16754585-16997085 GCF_004354835.1 Perca flavescens
AAAAGCAAGTTAGTATGTCAAAAACAAATGATAAAAAACGCCATAGTATAGTATGTCACAAAAAAAAATTATAAAAAGGTCATAGTATAGTATGTCAAAAAAAGTGATAAAAAAGCCATAGTATAGTATGTCAAAGAAATTGATAAAAAAAGCCATAGTATAGTATGTTGAAAGAAACCACAGTATAGGATGTCGAATAAAGTGATAAAAAAGCCATAGTATGGCATGTCGAAAAAAGTGATAAAAAAAGCCATACTATAGTATGTTGAAAGAAACCACAGTATAGGATGTTGAAAAATGTGATAAAAAAGCCATAGTATAGTATGTAAAAAAAAAATTATAAAAAGGTCATAGTATAGAATGTCGAAAAAACTGATAAAAAAGCCGTAGTATGGCATGTCGAAAAAAGTGATAAAAACGCCATAGTATAGTATGTCGAAAAAGGTCATAGTATAGCATGTCGAAAAAAGTGATAAAAAAAGCCATAGTAAAGTATGTCAAAAAAAAAATGATAAAAAAGGCCATAGTATAGCATGTCGAAAATACTGATAAAAAAGCCATAGTATGTCGAAAAAGATCATAGTATTCTATTTCAAAAAAAGTGATAAAAAAGCCATAGTATAGTATGTGGAAAACAGTGATAAAAACGCCATAGTATAGTATGTCGAAAAAGGTCATAGTATAGCATGTCAAAAAAGTGATAAAAAAGCCATAGTAAAGTATGTCAAAAAAATGATAAAAAAGGCCATAGTATAGCATGTCGAAAATACTGATTAAAAAGCCATAGTATGTCGAAAAAGATCATAGTATTCTATTTCGAAAAAAGTGATAAAAAAGAAAATAATTATAAAAAAGCCATAGTGTAGTATGTCGAAAATAATTATAAAAAAGCCATAGTATAGTATGTCGAAAGAAACCATAACATAGTATGTCGAAAACAGTGATAAAAACGCCATAGTATAGTATGTCGAAAAAAGTGATAAAAAAGCCATAGTATAGTATGTCAAAGAAATTGATAAAAAAAGCCATACTATAGTATGTTGAAAGAAACCACAGTATAGGATGTTGAAAAAAGTGATAAAAAAGCCATAGTATAGTATGTCAAAAAAAAATGATAAAAAGGTCATAGTATAGTATGTCAAAAAAAGTGATAAAAACGCCGTAGTATAGTATGTCAAAAAAGGGATAAAAAAGCCATAGTATAGTATGTTGAAAGAAACCACAGTATAGGATGTTGAAAAAAGTGATAAAAAAGCCATAGTATAGAATGTCGAAAAAAGTGATAAAAAAGCCATAGTATAGTATGTTGAAAGAAACCACAGTATACGATGTCGAAAAAAAATTATAAAAACGCCATAGTATAGTATGTCAAAAAAGTGATAAAAAAGTCATAGTATAGTATGTCAAAAAAAGTGATAAAAACGCCATAGTATAGTATGTCAAAAAAGGGATAAAAAAGCCATAGTATAGTATGTCAGAAAAAAGTGATAAAAAAGCTATAGTATAGTATGTCGAAAAAGGTCATAGTATAGTATGTCGAAAATACTGATAAAAAAGCCATAATATAGCATGTTGAAAGAAACCACAGTATAGGATGTCGAAAAAAGTGATAAAAACGCCATAGTATAGTATGTGGAAAAAAGTGATGAAAAAGCCATAGTATAGCATGTTGAAAAAGGTCATAGTATAGTATGTCGAAAAAAGTGATAAAAAAAGCCATAGTATAGTATGTCAAAGAAATTGATAAAAAAAAGCCATACTATAGTATGTTGAAAGAAACCACAGTATAGGATGTTGAAAAAAGTGATAAAAAAGCCATAGTATAGTATGTAAAAAAAAAATCATAAAAAGGTCATAGTATAGTATGTCGAATAAAGTGATAAAAACGCCATAGTATAGTATGTCGAAAAAAGTGATAAAAAAGCCATAGTATAGTATGTCAAAGAAAGTGATAAAAAAAGCCATAGTATAGTATGTTGAAAGAAACCACAGTATAGGATGTTGAAAAAAGTGATAAAAAAGCCATAGTATAGAATGTCGAAAAAGTGATAAAAAGCCATAGTATAGTATGTTGAAAGAAACCACAGTATACGATGTCGAAAAAAAAATAAAAAAAGCCATAGTATAGCATGTCAAAAAGTGATAAAAAAGTCATAGTATAGTATGTCAAAAAAAAGTGATAAAAAGCGCGTAGTATAGTATGTCAAAAAAGGGATAAAAAAGCCATAGTATAGTATGTCAGAAAAAAGTGATAAAAAAGCTATAGTATAGTATGTCGAAAAAGGTCATAGTATAGTATGTCGAAAATACTGATAAAAAAGCCATAATATAGCATGTTGAAAGAAACCACAGTATAGGATGTCGAAAAAAGTGATAAAAAAGCCATAGTATAGTATGTGGAAAACAGTGATAAAAACGCCATAGTATAGCATGTCAAAAAAACTGATAAAAACACCATAGTATAGTATGTGGAAAACAGTGATAAAAACGCCATAGTAGAGTATGTCGAAAAAGGTCATAGTATAGCATGTCGAAAAAAGTGATAAAAAAGCCATAGTAAAGTATGTCAAAAAAATGATAAAAAAGGCCATAGTATAGCATGTCGAAAATACTGATTAAAAAGCCATAGTATGTCGAAAAAGATCATAGTATTCTATTTCGAAAAAAGTGATAAAAAAGCCATAGTATAGTATGTCGAAAATAATTATAAAAAAGCCATAGTGTAGTATGTCGAAAATAATTATAAAAAAGCCATAGTATAGTATGTCGAAAGAAACCATAACATAGTATGTCGAAAACAGTGATAAAAACGCCATAGTATAGTATGTCGAAAAAAGTGATAAAAAAGCCATAGTATAGTATGTCAAAGAAAGTGATAAAAAAAGCCATAGTATAGTATGTTGAAAGAAACCACAGTATAGGATGTTGAAAAAAGTGATAAAAAAGCCATAGTATAGAATGTCGAAAAAAGTGATAAAAAAGCCATAGTATAGTATGTTGAAAGAAACCACAGTATACGATGTCGAAAAAAATTATAAAAACGCCATAGTATAGCATGTCAAAAAAGTGATAAAAAAGTCATAGTATAGTATGTCAAAAAAAGTGATAAAAACGCCGTAGTATAGTATGTCAAAAAAGGGATAAAAAAGCCATAGTATAGTATGTCAGAAAAAAGTGATAAAAAAGCTATAGTATAGTATGTCGAAAAAGGTCATAGTATAGTATGTCGAAAATACTGATAAAAAAGCCATAATATAGCATGTTGAAAGAAACCACAGTATAGGATGTCGAAAAAAGTGATAAAAACGCCATAGTATAGTATGTGGAAAACAGTGATAAAAACGCCATAGTATAGCATGTCGAAAAAACTGATAAAAAACACCATAAAAAACGCCATATAGTATGTGGAAAACAGTGATAAAAAATGTCGCCATAGTATAAAGTATGTCAAAAAAAAAAAGTCATAGTATAGCATGTTGAAAAAAAAGTGATAAAAAGCCATAGTAAAAATGTATGTCAAAAAATGATAAAAAAGCCACAGTATAGGATGTTGAAAAAAAAGCCATAATAAAAAAAGCCATAAAAAGTATAGTATAGTATGTGGAAAATGCTAATAAAAAGTATGCCATAAAAACTAGAAAAACGCCATGTTGAAAAAGGTCATAGTATAGCATGTCAAAAAAAGTGATAAAAAAGCCATAGTAAAGTTTGTCAAAAAAAAAAGATAAAAAATGGCATAGTATAGCATGTCGAAAAAAAATGATAAAAAACGCCATAGTATGTTGAAAAAAGTGATAAAAATAGCCATAGTAAAGTATGTAAAAAAAAAATGATAAAAAAGGCCATAGTATGTCAAAAAAGATCATAGTATTCTATTTCGAAAAAAGTGATAAAAACGCCATGGTATAGTATGTCGAAAAAAGTGATAAAAAAGCCATAGTAAAGTATGTCAAAAAAATGATAAAAAAGGCCATAGTATAGCATGTCGAAAATACTGATTAAAAAGCCATAGTATGTCGAAAAAGATCATAGTATTCTATTTCGAAAAAAGTGATAAAAAAGCCATAGTATAGTATGTCGAAAATAATTATAAAAAAGCCATAGTGTAGTATGTTGAAAATAATTATAAAAAAGCCATAGTATAGTATGTCGAAAGAAACCATAACATAGTATGTCGAAAACAGTGATAAAAAAGTCATAGTATAGTATGTAGAAAAAACTGATGGAAAAAAAAAAAGATTCTCGACTCTGTGTGACCTGACCCTTTCAAATCAACTCAATCCCTCGACATTACAGCCATCAGCTGTTAATCCGGAGAGAAAGCATGTCCTACCTCAGAGCTTCAGCTCAGAGAAGATGTCCCTTCAGCTGGTCTCTACAAGACAGACCTTCTTCTTCCCAGACGGCATCATCCATTGAGGCTGCAGATCTGCAGCTAGTAGACACATAAAAGCACTGCAGCCGCCACACAGCTGACTGTCAAAGTAAAATCACACAACAATAATCAACCGTTATGTAACGTATAGTTATATTTGTAGTTTGTATTAGCACTGAAATGTGGCAATGTTCATTAATACAAGGGTAAAGACTAACCTGCGGACTTCCATCTCCCACGGACCATGTAAACACCAGTCCACCTGCAACCGTCTATTTGCAGAAACACGAACACAACCGATATCAAACGCCATATTCCTTCTCACGGCGATGCGTAGTTTTCGCCTAGCGTCATTCCGGTGAATGTGACCGCGGGGGTCGTTTGTTTATTCGCCCCCCCCCCAAACAGCCAAAGTACCAACTTACTGTACAGACGTTAGCATAAGCTAGCTGTGAGTTAGCAACAACGGGACGCAGGAACCATGTGTGTGTTTGTGTATCCGGTCTATGGTGAGTAGATAGTGCCCGGATGATTATTGCCTAAGGGGGGGGAACTGCTGTGGGGGGTCACATGACGGTCATCATCAGATACCTCTCATTTATCATCATCATCGATTTTCATCATTTACAGAGGCATACCAAGAGAAGGGAAAGGGCAACAATACAAAACTTATAAAAATACAAAATCATGAGTCTAGTAAGCTATATAGTTTGATAATATGTTTTTGATAAACAATCCAAATACGAGTTTCTTTCAAATCACATATAAGGTAAACACATGGAGCAACCCCAGCTTCGGGTGCTGGACCTCAACATTTAGGGACCCGCTCCAGGTCCCATCTCAAGTTCCTGTTAATCTCACTGAGCAAAAGCACAGGATGCTTTTAGTTGTCCTCTCAATCTGGACAAGTTATGATCACAAATACTTTTCAGGCTTGACCCACTACTCTATTACTCTTATTTATCCATTTCTGCAGCTGCAGTTGGGAGTGATTATTTGCAGACTTATTGGTTTCTTGTCTATCATTATTACATTAGATTCTGCTGGTGGTCACCCGCTACAATCCTGGTAATGAGCTCCAACTTGCTGGATGAATATAAAAGAGGTTAAAGACTTCTTAAATATGGAAGACAAAAAAAATGACTTCATCAATACTGAAATGGATGCTGAAAACACAAAAGTAACACCTGGATTTGAAAATGAATACATACATACGTGTTAGTTATTCATTGGAAGATGAATGTATGAATGCTTTAAAAAGAATCTGAAACTCTAAAATCAGCATTTGTTTTTGGTATTTTACATTTTTAGTACTGTACTTCTACATTTCTACATACACTTATGTCTATATAGCATTTATTTTATTCTTTATTTGCATGTATATAAATGCAAGAAATTTACCTCCAGATTACCAGCAGTCATGTATTTTTGTATTCATTTATATATGTATTAGAATATTTCAGTATTTATTCAAGCCTTTTTCTTTGTATATTATTTTATTTATCAATTAATAAAAGCATTTTTTGTATTCATTCAATTTGTGTGTTTTTTAAATTAAGGTCTGCTTTTATTTATTTGGTCATCTTCCAGCATGTATTTAAAAGTGTATTTAGTGATTATAATGTAATTTGGTCCTCCATACAGGAATTCTTAGCGTGAGAGCTGGGTCTCAAAGAGTTACATGCACCTGCTGTTGTACAAGTTTTTCTCAAAGAAATGTTTAATATGGAAGTTCTAAGTATACATTTTATTTCAGGTTTAAACTGCTGAGATTTTTCATTACAAATCGTAGGGTTCAAAGGGAAATTGTACCTTTTTGGGCTACGAGTCTAGATTTCCCTAATTCTACCACTAGGTGGCAACATGTCTGTGCTACTATTACCACCATAGACTGTTAATATTGATTATTATGAATTATTACCACAGCTCGGTGCATACTGATTGGAGCATGCTAACTCCAGTCTGTGGTTGTATTCAAAGAAAAGGGTTATATTGCTTTTAAAGCAAAGGCAGTGCATATTTAAACTAGTTTACTATTTAGTTAAAAGTTGCAGGTTTAAATTCAACATAAAGTACTGAAGTCATATTTGATTCAGTGGGTTTTATTAAAAGGTTTCACTCATTCAGCTCAGCACAGGAACAACAGGCTCAGGATTTTGTGAAATGTGCCATAGTGACGGCCATTTAAAAACACAAGCCAAATATTACAAAGAAACAGTGCTACATTATGCCGTGCAGAACTGAAATCTTCCCCACAAATAAAAAGGAAGTGCAAACATTAATAAACAGAAGATGAGAACATCAGTAAGTTCAGAGATTTATACAAAGTGCAACAAGAACAGATCCCTTACAGGGCCTTCAACTATTTTAAAGTGTTAATATGCACAGTTTAGGGACACCATGGTGAGACTAGTTTGTAAACATATTCACACTTTTTCCTTTTGCTCACATTTCAAATTCAATAATATTGCATCAATATATATTTACCGGTATATAAATAGCCATTTAATAGTAAGCTTTATACACAGATACATACAGTAGACCTTGTAAAAATGAGACCAAATGTGCCCAAACCAACAGGGACGGATTCATTTTAGCAGCATGTTTTGGTGCTTGTTGCCAGAGGGAAAACACCTGATTAGTTAATCAAAATTTAATTTAAAATTAATATATAAATACATACAGTATTGTGAGGCGCTTTAAAAAAAAAGTATTTACATTTTTCTGCATTTAGTACTTTGAATACGTCAAATACCTTTTCCTGACTGTACTGTACATACTTTTATTCAGGCAACATTTCCAATGCCGGACCTTTATCTGTAACTGATTATATTTAGAACTACAGTGTGGTATTATAGTTTTGCTAAATAACACATTGTTATTATACAGTTATAATGTGGTGGAAGTTTTCCTTGAAGCAGCAGCGTTAGTGATAAAATGATAAAATCAAAACGAATAACGACCGTTTGAGAATTAAACCAAAGTTTGTTCTTTGAGTATTTATTTACATTTGCAAATGGAGAAAACAGTTTCAAAGGTACACGCAGCACAACTGAAAATGTCTTCCTAACCTAAAGTCTAAACATCCAAACATCATATAGTGAAGAAACTCCGTTAAGCCACCCCTCTAAATGTATCTTTTAGTATGGCCATAGTTGAAAAGAGGACATCATTAACAGTCCCACCATTGTCTCACCTTCCCCTCTGCTCCTGTTCTTTTCACTAGCCTAAACAACAGTTTATCTCAGGAGGCAGAAGGAGACACGGTTTGTGGCCTTCTCCACTTCGTCTGCTAAAAAGTCAACAATGTGAGAAGGTTTAAACTAGTAAAACTAAATAATTCTACTGGGCTATAGTTCACGGTTGCCAACTATTTCACTTGGAGCCTTTTGAATCTACACATGAAGAAGTTAAATCTTGTGGCGTTATAAAACAATCATTAAACCAATGGTTAATATCATTAAACAAATGGTTAAAATAAAATTTGCCACCACAGTTCACCCTTTTGATTACAAAATAATCACAAAAATACATTTTACTTTTAAAGATTCAACCCTATGGATATTCATGTCTATTTCTTACCTGTTAAATGGAAAGGTACAAAAAAAACCTCTTTTAAAAATAGTAGCAAGCATCCACGTCAAAGAATAAAACAAAATGAATCAATCTCACCCAGCATCAGAGACGGTGTCCAAACATTATTATCATATTCAGAAAGACGGAATACGTCAGAAGGCTCAATCATATTTACCATAAGTGAACTCTTTTTCTTGATTAGGGTAACGACATAGCAAACAAAACAAATCTGAAGACCAAACATAATCTGCTAAAAACCCTGGACATAAATGTCACTGGTTAATGTCACATCAGACTACTGCCTTATAATTTGTGTAAAGAATGTGTTATGTATTTAAACATTAAAATAACCTGGTGTGAAGTGTGAACATTTACTAATTTCATATTTACCCATACGGCGAAGTCAAATTTTCCATAAAGCTGATAATTAAATTATGCAATGCCATCAAATGCTTCCCCCCCTTTTGGTTATTTTAATATAAATCAATTGAAACACGCTCAGTGCAATTATCAAAGCTCTCACAGAGTGAAAGTTGAGAAGAATCAGAATAAGACTGACCCCTCCTTGTCTCTAACATCATTAAGTGCTGTCACAGCACAAATAAAATTCAGTTATTCTATGTGTGTAGTTTCACTGGAAATAGCTTATTTCTGTGAGCGAAGAAATAGTGAACAAAAATCATTATAACCTACATCACGCATACATTTCCTAACTAAACCCAAGTCATTCCTTAGTAGAAAATGTATCTATTAGATAATCTTTCAAGAGTCTTTGTCAAACGTGGTGTCTATGTGTCATCAAAATGTGGAAGGTGAAATTACTTTAATGTAATAAAAGATCCACATGGAACTTTTCCTAAGTTCTAAAGCACACAACAAAATGGCCCATGGTCATGAGGAACCACATAAGGTACAAAACCCCAATTAGCCCCAATTTAGTAGCATTCGTATGCCAAACATCCCTTTGCCTATTATCGGAACATAAGAGTGGACGTGAGTTAATCATTACAGTAATATTAGCTCTGTACTCGTACTTATTGTATTCCAACCACCATGTTCTTCTTGACATGGAAAGTAGTGAACGCATCACCCGTCTTTTCCTCCAGTCACCCTAGTGTGTTGGTGTATGTAAATGTTGGGAGGAATGGTTACACCTGACTTATCAGACTTTTCTCTCATCAAAAATAAAATGCAAAAACCATAAACACAATAGAAAATCATAATAATCACACTACAAATGTGGAAACCCCCCCATGTTCTTCTTGAAGGGTACCTGTTCCAGTCCTTTCTGTCCATCTGCTCTGAAAGTGTGTGTGTTTATCTCAGAGGAATGTCAACAGTTCCTCAAAAGAATGTGCAGTGAGTGTGTGTGTGTTCAGAGAGAGAGAGGTGGTGTGTTTTGTGAAGTATATTCTGCTGTCACTGTCAGAGAATGTGCTGTGGTTGTCAGAGAAGAGATCAGTATCACTGCTGTCTTCTGAAATGATTTGAAACAGCAGGCTACGATACCAATATGTAGCTTCTGGTTTTTCCTCCTTGGAAAAACTTCTCGTTTTCCTCCTCTCTCAATGTGTTGCAAACAGTGAGAAAAACTCAAAAGTCAGAAAACAGTTTTCCCCGATTGATTTTAGAGATAGCACAGAAAACGCCGTCTGTCAGGCTGATCTCTGAATCGATTTCCCTCGTAGGTGACTCAGCAGAGGATCTGCTCGTCACTTGTTGCAGGTTGTAGAAAAACCTGTCCTCCTCTTCTCCTCCAGAACCTTTTGTAGTGATGCGTGTATCCAGGTGAATCTCCCTGGAACCTTTCACTGCCCTGTGTCACCGGATTGTTTGCGATGTCTGTCATAACTGGTCATAAAGCTTTGGCTTTCCGAGAAATGGATCTTTGTGTACAAAGACACTGAGAATGTTAAAGCAAGATTTTAGAAGAAGTAGAAAGAAAATTAATGGGAAAATCAATAATTAAAACACAGGATTTAAAGCTACTGATTAGCCTACAGGAAAAACAAAGAATGTTTTAAGAAAACAGTGATCTAGGGAAAGAATGCAAACACACATGCACCAATAACCTCATCAGTTCTAACCAAAGCCTATTTCTGAGCTTTCTCTAAAAATCAGGAAGACAAGCTGGAGAAACGGAGGGACGAAGAGGACACGGACTCAACAATCGGACAGGACCAACAACATCAGTCAGACCAACGAGTACGTGAGAAAACCATGTTTGAACAGGCTGGTGGGCAACATATGGAGCGCGGACCCGAAGGGAAAAAAAGGCTGCTCCCACAAAGGACGTGGTCGAGCCAGAGAGAGGCCGAGGCGGGTACCGTGGGCAAAATGGTGAGCCCTACAACCGAGACCAGTGTTTGTACTGCAAGGACTTTGGACAGCCCGAAGAAAAAGCAAAAAACACCTCCGACAGAGAACAACACTTGTCCCTCTGTTTGACTGAGTCCAAAAGCTGAGGAAGGTAGTGCTAACACACACACACTTGCTTCATGCAGTGAAGAAATGCTTTGCACTGATACACTGTTTTTGTTTTTGCTATTAGGAACAATTGATAGGTTAGAAAGTTCTGAAAAATAATCTATTCAGTTAAACCATTAACCCTTACTTATCTTCTGAAACCTAGAAGAAGATGCCTACTACTGAGTGTAAAGTTAAAGGGGTTCCACTCACATAATTTGATTATTAGAGCTATAGATTTGACACTGAAGATTATTTGGTCATTCTATTTGGTCAATTGAGGTTACAGATCAAACAGTGAGAGAACAATTATCTGTTCCTCTCTCCTGTACATGGGAAAAACAATTCTTGGTGTATGAAGGTTCCACTTATTTGGTTTAGGTAGTGATTTAAGGTGCACTTTTAACATTGGTTTAACCTCAACACCTGACGGATTGAGAATTTCTCCTAATGTTCAACTGACGTAACCACGTTAATTCCAGTGTGGCTAAAATGAGCTCACTGAGGCGGCGTCTGTAATCAGCCCTGCCTCTGACTGCATGAAACCTGACAACCAATACATCACTCAAGGCTGCATCTGCTTTTATCCCTCATGAAAAGGTTTTTGGTGCAGTGCTGTTTTCATGTAAAATGAACAGAATAGCAGCTTGTTCAGTTTAGTGTTAACAATTAGATTTTTACTTGAGCCGGTCACCTAGAATGTCTGTACACGTTCCTGATGTCACTGTAAGACTTTTGCTGCCAAAGTTATTGAAGCGTTCGTGAATATGAAACTGTCTCTGCAGTCTCCTCCGATGCTGGGACTGCCAGATCCCTAAAAACACTTCATACAGACATACACGTACATACACATGCTTGCAATGAAGACATGCTTTTTGCACGCTACAAACACTCCCCACACGATAGACAGATCAAATGAGACGCAAAAACAGCATGACAAACAGAAATAACTTTTGGAAAATATGTCCAAGTATTCAATGTGTTTGTCTGGTGTGTATACACATTGCCTACCATGTTGTAAATTATACAAGGGAAGAAAATTGGATTTTTAGTTGATTCGGGAACAACAATTTGGGTTTAGTGAAGTTTTGTTCTTCAAATCAGAAGCTCTCTGGTAAACTAGGGTTTTTTTCCCTTAGAGAAATGGTTAGAAGAATGGTTATCTCAGAGAAGTTCACCATTCTTATGATTTGAGTATATTCAGATCCTTAGGATCCTGAACTAGATAAGAAAGGAAAATGTTCATCGTTTCTTTCTCCCTTCCATCTGAGTGTCCTGTAAATTTGTTATGCAGATTGCATTTAAAAATGTCTATTTGAAATTGAAGACATTCTTTCACCCACGGGTCTTAGGAATGTTTATTCTTTTGCCCATTGGCTTTAAAGTTGTGCAGTTTGATAAAAATCACTCTTTGGCTGACATATTTTTGTTGCAGCCTAAAAGGTACGTATTTGTTTACAAATTATAATGTAACACGTACCATGTCAGTCTGTTAATCTCCTGATTACGGTAACAAATTGGGACACCTGTAGTTAAGTTTAAGGAATCACAAATATTACATACATTCCTTTTGTCACCTTTTGACCCTGATGAAGATTACGTTGAAACGTTTTTTTTTTATTTGAACAAATCAAAGGACGAGTATGAGTTTTCTTTTGTCCATAGCCATATACACAAGTCCAGTGGCTGTCACCTTGACTGATAAACTACAGAAGTTTTTCAGAAATTCTAACTCAAAAGCTCACATTCATAGAATTGTATTAAGAATGTCCATAATAGCTCAATCAATTCAAGACATAGCTTGATACAATTCAAGGTAGTACATAGACTACATTATTCTCCCTCCAGATTGCAGAAAATATTTCCGGAAGTGTCATCCCAATGCATTAAATCTCGGAGTGAGGTAGGAACACTAACTCACTTATTCTGGTCGTGTCACAAGTTACAATCATTCTGGAGCTCCTTGTTTGAGTTCTTCTCTAAGGCCTTTAATCATCCATGTAACCCAGACGCACTCACCGTATTGTTCGGTGCGGCCAATCCAGATAGTGTGAGGAGTAATTGTGAAGCCAAGGCTATTTCGCTCTCAACATTGTTAGCCAGAAAGCTGATTTTACAATCTTGGAAATCTGAAAGGTCTCCTACACTTGTAATGTGGCTGAGGCAGCTGGGTAATGTCCTACATTTGGAGAAAATCAGGTACATCATGTCTGCTAAAGAGGAACTATTTTTTAAAATCTGGCAACCTTTCCTCGATTTGATGTCTAAAAATTAACTCGTGCTACCCTGTCGCTGTGCCACTCCCTTTGTCTTATGTCCTGCTTGTCACATGTCGACAGCTCCTGTCAAGTAACCTGTTCTGCTTTGTGTAACACCACCATCTATTGTTACTATGTTTCTACTTCTTTGTTACAAAAACAATAAAAATAAATACACAAAAAAAAAAAAGCTCACATTCATGTTTCTTTGTCTCCAACAGAAGAGGAGACAGACGTAGGACACCTTGTGACTATTTGTAAAAATTGACTGACTGGACTGACATTACTGATGTTTTTATTTGTCTCCATCGACAGGAGACTATAGAACACCTATACGACAGCGTAGGCCTTGTATTCACAGTGTTTTACATATTCAGTGAACCTGTGACTACAATAGATGCATATTCACACGGTAAAAACAACATTTTATCTACTGATGTTACACCACCTTTTGTCTCAGGTACAGCGTTATCTCTGGGCAAAACACACAAATGTGACGTGGATTGATAGACAAATTGTCAACCTGTAGTCATCAAGCTGCGTTCGGACTACAGGCCCCAGAATACATCAGTACACGCTAAAACAGGAAGTAATCGACAGAAATCCGACCGTGTTTTTAACTCTTTATTGACGGATGGGGTTTATAGTTCCGTGTTTAGATTCTCCAACACGTACACTTATTCTCTCAAGTAAAATAAATAAGAAAAATCATTTTTATTACAAATGTTAAAGTTTTGTTTCATTCAGGACCTTCGAGCAGTAAATGCAGTGGGTCTATGCTCGAGCACCTAATGTCTCCCACAGCTAAACATAACATTCTGCAGGGAATGTTAAAGGTTTTGATTCTCTGTTGTTTCGTCTAACGTTTTTCTTTTCTCAGAGTTCCAGTAGAAAAGACAGTAAATATGGTTTTATAGTTCTGGGTGATGGTAAGCTGTACACCTTGACACACCTTTCAGGAATACATTGAGTTGTTAATTAATGATGCCATAAATTACAAAAAGAATAACAGTGTGTTTATATGTACCCTGGAGAGATCCTTCTTTCTTTGACACAGGACAGCCAGAGGAGGAGACACACACACACACACACACACACACACACACACACACACACACACACACACACACACACACACACACACACACACACACACACACACACACACACACACACACACACACACACACACACACACACACACACACACACACACACACACACACACACACACACACACACACACACACACACACACACACACACACACACACACAAGCTAAAACCAAACATGAGTAGTACAAGTGAAATTTTGGTTTAAAGAAAAAATATGTGATATGTTTCCCGTAACAGGTAACGATTTGGATAAATAGATGTTCAAAGTACACGTGATTAGGTGTGCTTTAGAAGGCTAAAAACTTTAATTTGTAATGATTCTTGGAACTAGCAGATAGTAATTAGTGTTACTTTGGTTTGTAAACTGAAGATAAAAAATGACATAAACAATGTGTTTTGGGTAATTCGTCTTAGTTTAATGGTGATATTGAATAAATGAAGGTTTAAATGAGATTTAATCCTAAAAGCAGTACGTTTCATGTCGTACTCTAATGAGTTTTTGAGTTGCTATATCACAAATTGTTTTAACTACATTAGTTGATGTTGACGTTGAAAACTTTACTGAGGTGAAAATTCCCCTAAAGAAATTATTTATTGAACTTTTGTTACGGATAAACAGGATTTGCTGTTAAACCTAGAACAATGTTAAGGATTAGAATATTAAAAAGATTATTTATATTGCTTTTGAGTCATGAGCTTTGTCATGTCTCAAATAGGAGGGATATAGTAGAGCAATGATAAATAAGGGGTTTAATAAAGAATAAGGGAAAAGTAGCAAGGGAAATAAAAAGTGTTAAATAAAAAAAAAAAAATTAGGTTGATTTTTCTAAAGATGTTTGAAACACTTGTTGTGACATCACTGTAGCTCCAGTTTAAAAGACCTTGAATAACCAAAGTGCTAGAATAGTTAACAACTGTACATTTAAAAAAAAATCTGCTTAGCTGAGAACAAAATTGACAAAATTGATAGTTCAACTGTAAACAAAAGGATCATCTACCCCCTGATTGACACAGTAGTGTAAGGGGATGCAATAGTAATTGTTTTTGTTTTATTGGTTCCGATTTGCTCCAAAGAATTTTGCTCTAAAGATTTTCTTTATTTATACATAGGTAGGGAGAGGCCCATAAACAAAAACACCTATTTCTTCCACGGCAGTATAAGGGAAATGATAGGTTAGGGTAGGTTATTGCGTGAGAATTTTCTTCTGCTCTTTTGGCCATGAGAATCCAGGTGTCAAGCCTGGGGATTCTGTGGTGATAACAACTTCAGGAGGAAGGATTGGCAGATAGACGGTGAAAGAGACCATCGCGATCGTTCCAGTGACACAGGGCAGTGAAAGGTTCCAGGGAGAGTCACCTGGATACACGCATCACTACAAAAGGTTCCAGATGTGGAGGAGAGGACAGGTTTTTCTACAACCTGCAACAAGTGACGTGCAGATCTTCTGCTGAGTCACCTACGAGGGAAATCGATTCAGAGATCAGCCTGACAGACGGCGGTTCTGTGCTATCTCTGAAATCAATCGGGGAAAACTTGGGTCCAGTTGCATCACTGGAACGGGAAATTTTGTTTCCCATAATTGATCCTTGGACTTTATAGTATACTATGTCTTGGTCGATGTGATCGTCACCACACCGCGAGGTTATTTGTTCGGGAAACTTACGTGAAAACCCGTGTACAGCCCTGCGGACAAAATCAACTTAATAGTCAAATAACTCAACCTATTTAGTATGTTTTGCCTTGTTGCAGTCTGTCTTTAAATAATCAAGAGGCTCTTCTAAAGAGTTTAGACTATTTGTTTTTGTTCGGGAAACTTGTATAAAAAACCCGGTGCAACCCTGCAGTCAAAATCACTTAAATAGTTAACTATTTTATTTACTCTGCAGTCCGCCTCTTTAATCAAGAAACGTGCTATCAGTTTCGTAGATTAATTCTTTAGGCCTTGCCTACTGTTCTGCCAGTTCTCTTACTGGTCCTGTCCGTCAATCAATTGTCTTATCACCATATGAGAATTCAATCATAAATATGTCCGTGTCTGCCAAAAGATGTCATTCATAACCTCAGTTATGTTTTTGTTACCCAAAAAAAAAAAAAAAAAAAAAAAGTTACTCAGTCTCAAAAGTCAGAATTAGTTTCATTTGTTTGTATTCACAATACTAATGATTTTTGCATGTCATTTTTTGGAATATCTGTCCAAAATATTGATTTTACAATCCAATTGAATCAGTGTATGGATCTTACCCGTGCCGCCAGAAATCTCTTCCTGTTCGTTTTACGGAGTGGAAAAACAGCTTGGAGTCCTCCGCGGTCCTGACCCCTCCTCTCTGAAAATGTTTTTATAATGGAGGTATAGAGGCCGGCTGATCGTTGATCTCCTGGTTTGAAAGACTCCAGGCCCACGGAGTCCTCCAGGCCCACGGAGTCCTCCGTGCCGCTGTTCTCAACCGTCCTAAGCCGACAACGCCAATCTGTGAGGAAAACAAGGAATGTTTTAATGTGTGGATGAAAGAAGCTGATAACAGAGAGAGGAAGCAGTTACAGAAACAGATGACACTGTTGGTAGCCTGCCACCACAAGAACTCATTGCTTGTTACATTGCCATTACATTGTTATTACAGTTAGAACACCTTGTTAATGACATGTTATTACATAGTTATAAGACATTGTAATTACAAATTGCTATTTCACTGTTATTACACATTATTACATTGTTATCACATAGTAATAACACATTGCAATTACAGATTATTACACTGCTGTAACAAAGTCATTACAGTATTTAGAAAAAAGGGAAAAATGTCATAGTATAGTATTTTGAAAAAAAGTCTTAGTATAGTATGTCGAAAAAAGGGAAATAAGTCATAGTATAATATGTCCGAATAGTCATAGTATAGTATGTCTAAAAAAGTGAAAAAAAGTCATAGTATAGTATTTCGAAAAAAATGAAAAGTCAAAGTATAGTATTGTGAAAAAAGTGATAGAATGGTATGTTGAAAGAAGTGATTAAAAAGTCATTGTATAATATATCGAAAAAAAATGATAAAATGGGTTCGGGAGCGCTGAAAAAAGGTTTTCAAAAAACATTTTCAATTTTGACCCAGAAGGAAACAAGTTCACGTCGACGGGAAGACAACACGAGGGTTAAATGCGACATATGGTCAGCATTCACTGATCAGACAGAGGTAAAATAACAATTATTATACCGCGGTCTGGGTGAATACTCGATTCTGATTGGCTGCAGGGTGTCCATAAAAAAGTGATGTAGGACACCTACTAAAAGGAGATCTGGTGAAACTGACCGTTTACTGTTCTAAATGAATGCGCTACGTTAAATCAAAAAGGAAATGTGAATCTGTTATTTCCAACACTGTGTGGCGTTCAGTGCCACGTCCTCTCAACACCACAGGATGGCGCTCACACACACACGCTGCAGGAAGTCAGTTCCACCGCCCCTCTGGACTGACCTTGTTCACAGGGAATAACGTTATCTCACGTCCCGTTCGCTGTTCAGGTCACCGCTTCAGGCTGCGGCCGACAGTGACGTTACACATGGAAGTCGTCATCTTGTTTTGGGGACAGTGACATGGCTGATAGCTGGCTGGTCTTGGAGAATCGGAGTTCGATGTGTTTTCCCATGCTTGATCTCCAGTCGGTTTGCTATGACAACAGCCAATGACATGCGAGCGAGAGGCTCGCGGCGGCATACTGCAGACTGGAGGCGTCGCCGCCAGCAGTTTGTGGTTTAGGCCGATCACGAGCGAGCAGAATGGACTGATGTCCACAAAGTCGCAGCAGAGGATGTTGACCCCGCCCGCCTGCCGTCCCGGCCGCTGCTCGCCCGCCCAGCGAAGAAGAAGGGACAGAGCCCTCGTCGTCATCTTCCTCATGTCCTGCAGGGGATGAAGGAGGACGTACGCAGCGTCTTCGGTCAGGTTCAGACCGCTGACGTAAAAACCAGCTGGAGAACAGACGGGGGAAGGGGGGGTGTCAAACTCAACTTCACTAAGGGCCACACTGGAAAATAAGAATCACATTGAGGGCCAGACACGTACAGTCAATCAAAAGAGTGTGTTGCATGTCTCATATGGTCTTCTCACTTCCAGCCCAAACTAAGTCAGCAAAAAAAGTTCTTTAGCCATCATAGAAAAAAAAGTGACAAACCTGCCAGAAAGAGCGACAAAAAACACAACAAAAAAAGGGATTAAAAGAGATGCTGGAAAAAGCGACAAAAATGTTTAAAAAAAATGCGAAAAACAAATGTTGACAAAAACCAGACGGGCCAAAATGTATTGTGAAACTTAATTGACATGCGGGCTAGATCAAAACTTTAGCTCAAGTTTAAAATATCAGTACCACTTAGAAATACTTATGTACTAATATTTGTATTGTTTTTTGTGACAAACATAGAACAATTACAACAGCAACAGTCTCACATAGCCAGACCTTCCTCCACAGCGCTGCGGAGGAAGCATTCCTGGTTTATCGGCATTTCTTTAAACCAATCACAATCGTCTTGGACGGAGCCGCGGTGCCGCTGCTAAATAGTCTCAGGAAGGAA
Organism: Perca flavescens; assembly: GCF_004354835.1. NCBI lineage: Eukaryota > Metazoa > Chordata > Actinopteri > Perciformes > Percidae > Perca > Perca flavescens. The sequence continues at coordinate 16,772,936 of NC_041354.1, forward strand.
CTTGAAAAAAAGCTTCAAAAGCGCGTGTTAAAGCATCAAAAAAGGAGCAAAAGGGTCCAAAAAAAAGGGTATAAATCGCTCTGTGTTTAATGGTCTAATCCAAAGATCTTCAACAGTGGGTCCGGGACCCTTAGGAGGTCCTCAGAGTTACTGCAGGGGGGCCCCAAGTTATTGTTTAATCATTGAAAAAGTTTATGTCTGAGAATTGACAGACACACCTTCTCGGCTTAAAATTACAGCAACAATCGCTAAAAACAGCGCCAACCTTTCTTGGCTTTAAATGATTCACCGTTGGTCGGCTACGGCTATGTACACGGTTGCATTAGTGTCAGAAAATATTAGTAGTATAGTTTTTCATCTTAGCATGTTTCCTTAATATCTGATGACAAATTGTGGTCATTTTTGGATTTAATACTATTGCATATTTCACCTTTAACTACAGTACTGGAGTAAGTAGACTTAGTTACAGTACAGGCCAAAAGTTTGGACACACCTTCTCATTCAATGTGTTTCCTTTTTATTTTCATTACTATTTACATTGTAGATTCTCACTGAAGGCATCAAAACTATGAATGAACACATATGGAATTATGTACTTAACAAAAAAGTGGGAAATAACTGAAAACATGTCATATTTTAGATTACTCAAAGTAGCCACCCTTTGCTTTTTTATTAATAAGGGGAAAACTTCCACTAATGAACCCTGACAAAGCCCACCTGTGAAGGTAAAACCATTTCAGGTGACTACCTCATGAAGCTCATTGAGAGAACACCAAGGGTTTGCAGAGTTATCAAAAAAAGCAAAGGGTGGCTACTTTGAAGAATCTAAAATATAAGACATGTTTTCAGTTATTTCCCACTTTTTTGTTAAGTACATAATTCCATATGTGTTCATTCATAGTTGTGATGCCTTCAGTGAGAATCTACAATGTAAATAGTCATGAAAATAAAGAAACACATTGAATGAGAAGGTGTGTCCAAACTTTTGGCCTGTACTGTACATTTCCAACATAATTGGAATAATGACGTTTGTTTAACAGCTATAGACACAGATTGCTTATAAGTTTAACTTGTGTTTAGTAAAAACATATGATGCATTGTTATAGATGAAAGTACCCAACATTATAAGAAGTAGTTTGCCTCGCTTTTATCAACTTCATCATTAAAGTACCATTTACATGAATATTAATGATCCAGTAACAAGGGCCTTTCTGCATGATGACCTTTTGCACTTTTTTAATATATTTTGAGTGCATTTTGTTGCTAATACTTCTATCCTTTAACCGTGGATCTTTTAACTTGTAATTAAGTGTTTTTGTAGTGTAATATTGCCCGTCTTATTTCAGTAAATGATTTGAATTTTTCATCCACCTGCGTACCTGGTCTTCCTCTGTGCTGCTGGTCCTCCAAGTAGGCAATCACCTTCTTAGGATCTGCGCTGTCAGCATACCTGAAGATAGAGTGGCAAATTAGTTTTTATTTGATCAGGATTAACTTTATTGTCTTGAATTTGTCTTGGGCACTTGACCCCATGCGGCAACCATAAAAAAACTAAACACAAACAACTAGTACAACATGATACAAATACCACACAACTAGGAATGGGCACCGAGAACCGGTTCCAACTTGGAATCGTTTCAAAAAATTTTGTTTGTAAAAGTTTTGTTTCCAATCCGATCATCGGTTCCAAATTTAATATGCTCAGGTTTTCGACCACCAACAGGCGTTTGTTGTGTTGCAGCCGTGTTGCAGGCAACATCTTTGCTTTAGTGTGAATGCCCGCTGAAGCAAAGGCGTTGCTGTGGAAGGTTATTTGGAAGCCAAACATTAGCAAAACGTGTTTGATTCTGCTGCTAGCATTGCGTGACAAAGGTTGTCTTGATTCTGTTGCATAAGGATACAAACACATGAAAATGTGCATATCTTTCTATTAGAACTATTAGAGACACAAACCTAAAGCATCCCTGTTGTGTTATTTACCAGTAAGGTATTCCAGTCCACAGCTCGGGGTGCTGCAGCACCATCTGCTGGTTGCCATAGGAAACAATGACCTGCTGGCCTCTGGACCAACAGGAACGCAGAGTGGGAATGTCCTGAATGGAAACACAAGTGCACAGTAAGTATTCCAAATCTGTAGAAATACCTTCTTTTTAATCTACTCAATTGTTAACTCTGATTCCTACAAGCAGTCCAAAACCTCATCAATAAATGATTGGGGATTCATTCCCTTTGATAAACTAAAATGCGGTTCATGTCAGAATCTCGGACGTTCTTCTGGCAGAGTTTACCTGTGAGGAGCAGAGTTTCTTCCCGAACAGCGTGATGATGTAGTCGGTGAGGTGGAAGTGATCTTCGTCGGTCAGCGATTCGAAATGCGAGCAGGAAATGACTACGATCTCTTTCGGATGAGCGTCCAACCAGGTAGCCAGTTCATCCAGAGCCTCCTGCACACGCACACACACACACACACACACACACACACACACACACACACACACACACACACACACACACACACACACACACACACACACGTTTTGCATTTATTTAGTTTTGAAGGATTACAATTTATGTAAATCAGTGGTTCTCATTCTTTAGAATTTCAGTGGTCCTAGTAGATTGAGTCTTTTCTTGCTGTTGTGTGTCTGTGGTTCAGTGTCAATCCCATTTACACTCAGGACTGAGTCTACCTTCACGGATATGAGTGTGTAGATGCCGTGGGCGAAGAATAATTTGCTGCCTCCTGCTGGCTTCCTGGCGATCCGCAGGTCCAAGAAACGGATACCGAGATCACACTGATCGCTGAGGACCGATTGCTACACACACATACACACACATACACACACATACACACACATACATACACACACACACACAAACACACACAAAGAAAGAGATTAAATAGAATAATAATTTCCCTGTCCCTAACTTGGGGCTCGACTAACAGCAAGGTACATGTACATGTGTGCTCCTGTACCTGTGTGGTGGCCCAGCGGTAGACACAGGGTCGGGTCCAGCAGGGGAACAGCCGGTCGATGACCCGGAGGAGACAGGGCTGTGATCTCAGGACCGGAGAGGACACATCCAGACAGAAAGACATGCTGTCGTGGCTCCCTGTGGTGAGAGACGGACAGCAGTCAGCGGGGGCGTAACTTTGGGTTCAACATTAGTGGGGGGTGAGATCTCCACCTATCTAGGAGAACGTTTGTTTCAACAACAAAAAAAAAAATTCTACTTGCTCAAAGTCAATTTTTACGGGCCACTAAACATAGTTTTTGTCAGAAAAAGACGTCCATAAAAAAAACATTTGAAATAACGTTTGGGTGAAATAAACCTGTAAAACTATAAGAGGCTAGTTGGACAAAAGCAGCCTAGTATTTGGGTAGAATCAACCTTTAAAACGTAAAACTAGGATCATGAATCCTGCATGTCATGAGTCCTGCGGTACTGCAAAAACATACTAGGGCTGGACAATATATTGATATTATATCAATGTCGATATATGAGGCTAGATTTCGTCTTACATTTTGGATACCGTAATATCCAAATATGACAGTTGTTGTCTTTTCCTGGTTTTAAAGTAGAGTGATGTAATTTTCTGAACACACCAGACTGTTATATTATTTGCCTTTACCCACATAGTTATTATATTTTAGTTATTTAAAAAAAAAAACAATATTGCCACAATATCGGGATATTTGATTTTCTCCATAGCTCTAAAACACACTATTGCATGAACACCCAAAGGGTCTCTCCCATATTGGTCCTGACTCCTGCAGGGTCACTACAATACACTGATGCATTAGGGCTGAGCCCCCCTAAAGGTCTGATCCTAGAATCGCCCCTGCGCTGATGCCCGAACCAAACGGGCAAACGGGTTAGCGTTAGTTGCCCCGGGCCATCGGGCAACCCTTATTTTTTAACCCTGCCTGTCCAAAATAAAAGCCCAGCTTGCCCGACTCCCCCCAGTCTCCCCGGTGGTTCTGTTTTACCCATGGTTTTACCGGGTATGGCCAGGTTCCACAGCGGGACATCCAGCAGGCGCTCGGGCAGACGTGACATCCAGTCCGGGTTCCCTCCGACCTGTAACGTTAACGTTAGCCGCTCTTCGTCTTCCATGTTCATCCCCGTAAATAGGTCGCTGTTGTACTTCTTCGCTATTCGACTAATGTCGAACATTTACTGCTTTCATGACGAAAGTTGCTCTTCCTTGCTGTTTGTTTACAATTGCTTCCGGTATATAAAGCTTCTGGCAAGCTAGTAGCTAAACCAAGCTAGCACTTCCTGTGACATTCTTCAAAATAAAAGCGGTATGCAACGCGACGGAAGTTCGTTTTCGAAACATTATTTTTACATCATAAAGGCGCTGACACTCTTTAAAGGTTTTATTGGAGTTGGTGATCACCCTATACTGTTAAATGTGAAAGAAACAACTGTTGGAAATATCTGTTTTTAACTACAAGCTAAAAGTAAGAATAAGGTTGAGGATATTTGTTGGGAAAAGGTTTGGCTATTGCCACACAAGTTCTTCTTAAAGAGATCTCTTTCAAAATGCTCCACAGATTTTACCCAACTAACTATTATCTTGCCAATATACCAAGAGACTTTGGAGCAGATTATCACATTTTATTGCTGTTCATATTTACCCTCAATTCACATTACTTTGGGAAAATGTATTGTTTGGATTCATTCATTATGATAGCAAGCTTAATTCCGAGTAAAATTTATTTACATAAGTCAAAGTTTTTGAAAAAGAAGCCAACCTTTTTGGAGCTGGCTGCCAATATTAAACAATACATGTTTTCCATTTCTACCTGTACAAACAAAAAAGCTGTTAGATCATATGACCTTTGTAAGCTTAACAAAATATTTGTATGAATTCTTCTTGCTTTGTTTTGTTTTTGTTTTCCTTAGTAACCCCCGTAGCTCGTTTAGAACATAGACTGTTAAGATATACAGAAGACGTTCCTTCTTACTGTATGTCCACATTCTTCAATAAAGTTTAATTAAAAAATAAATAAATAAAGGTGCTGACACATAGCCTAGAAATCTAGACGAACCCTAGCGGCAGCAAATGTAATTTGCAGCCAGGGGGGTCTAGGCACTCTCCATTGACTTGAGCTGGAAAAACCAAACTCTGGTCAGGCCAATCACATCGTGTATAGAGTTGGTGGGTGGGGCTTATGGCTGCTGATGCTGGAGGTCGACTTTTCTGTTAAAGAGTAAGATCCTTTTTTTATGCAACTCCTTACATACCTACAACTTATGCAATTAAAGCTAATAAAAGATATATCTATTTAATATTCACTTTTGTCTCCACCCCCCCCTCAAAATAAAGGACTTTCCGATATCGCGTCATGATATAATCTTTAATCCCTATACATATATCTCCCTCTGTAACATTGCACGTTATCATTATCATCAGTTTTGGACAGAACGGACAGATGGCGTATTTTGGTCAGATCACAAGTAAATTAATAAAAAGAATCAATAAATAATAGAAAAAATTCTTCCTCACACAATCACATATAAAGTTCTACATATTGAATACAACAATGTAACAGGACGGTTAAACCATTGTTTCTGTACAAATATATTTTCACATTAGTTTTCACATTTTTCACATACTTTATGATATTACTGCACTTCTGGCCAACATACAGAAAAGCAAAAGGTTACCGATGTAACCCCGGTTCTCTGAGTCTTTAAAGGTTCGATAAGTTTCTCCAAACCTGGGTCAAATCATATTTAGTTTTTATTTTTTTTTTGGAGTAGTGGTTTTATTTCCCGCAGCAGGAAACTCAAATAGGTCAATCACTATAAACAGTAAATGTTATTTGTCCCAGGTGTCCTCTTTTTACAGGATTTCTCAGTTCTTTTTCTCTCACATTCACGAGGATGCTGGCGAACAATATTTATGTTATAAAGCCAACAAACTGCACATTTTTGCCGCAGAGAAAAATGAAATCAGTTGACCTTAAACACTCCGGTAAACAACAAGGTTAGGGCTGGGTTTCTCTCAAAAAGCACCATTCGACTATGGAAAAGATGGCAAGTCCATGTCCATAGTAATGCAGATTAAAGTTCAAATGTTTGTTTTGAGATTTCCTATTTTTACATTTCCAATATTTTCTATACCGAAGTGTCTATAGTATAAACATGTTTGGAGCTCTTACCTAGAAGTTCTAATCAACCTTTTACATTGGTCCAGTATTAAGTGACAACGCTGCAGTCGGCAGTCAGCGAAACAACAATGGAAGTTAATAGGACAATTGTCCAGCTTGTATTTACGTTCACAAAAGTGCTCGTTTTGCCGCTGACCGGCTCAGATTAATATTCTAAGTGTCTGACAACATTATGGAAAGGATTTCTAAGGAGGTCGACCTTTCTGTTAAAGAGTAAGATCCTTTTTTTAAAGCATAAAAACATCTGCAAAATTGCGTTAATAACCCACCAGACTCCATGTAAATAAACAGTCATTTTAGCATCGTAAAACACACTTCATTCAAAGTCGACAGAAACAAAATAAAACTGTGAAAAAGCGTTTTGGGTCGTCGTTCAACTTTTCCAACCATCACAACTCTAGTTTTGGTTGAAATAAACACATAGTTTACAGATTTACATGTGAAAATATGTTGGCTCTATACACGCTAAAAGTAGTGTTTTGTAAAGTAAAAGAAATGGTTCATGTTTTATCTGCATTACGGTGCACATGGCCTAAATTAGTCAAAAGCTGCACATGGCAAAAACCAAGCCCCCGGTCATTCAGTAAGTACAGTTTTCAACACAGATGCACACACACATTCACATGCATCCTCAACCGTTCACACACAACCAGGGTCCAAAATTTACTTTTTTTGTTAAGCCAAATGGCTAATGAATGTTCAAATTTGACGAGCCACTCAATAGTTGAATTATTTAAGGGAACCTAACATGTCAAGCCCCTTGAGGGTTTTCTGGGTTTCCTTTGCATGGTTTTTTTCTATTCATTTTGTCATACAGTATATGTAACCGTGTTGTTTTTTTTCACATTTGCTTAATAAATCAAATCATAAAAGTCAATAGATTACCATTGTTTTTTGGCTGGCGAGTGAAGCAAATCTACCAGCCATTTGGTAGATTTTGGTAGGACCCTGCAGCAACCACACAGCGCACCCACCCACCGACAACGTGCACCACCCCACACACACACACACAAACACCCACAGAAACAGAAGCTCCACATACACAACAGGGGGGGTGCTTCTCATGTCGCTTATCTGATAGCTCCTCGACTCCTCGGCTGAACCGGAAGTTGTTCCCGTCCCTCCTCGGTGAAGGCCGTCTCAAAGACTAAGACGCGAAGAAAGGAGGCAAGTGGAGGAGTCGAGGAGGCAATTTAAGCGACGTGAGAAGCAGCTACGGTGTCCATTTTGTGTCTAGTTACACCCAGGAGTCGGGGGAGCCGGTGAACTTGTTGGCCCTGTTTGAAGGCCTCCTTGTGGTGGAGTAGAAGTCCACATAGTTGGTGTTGGCGTTGGCTTTGAACTGGAGCGGCTGGCCAGCGTAGCCGTCGGGGGAGGACGGGGTCAGGTGCGCCGGTTCGTCCTCGTACTGCTCGTCGCCGTAGCCCCGCGGGGACGACAGGTAGATCCGGTAGCTGTTGTAGTTTTTCCCGTCGGGCTCGTCGTAAAATGGCTCCGTGTGCTGGGAGAGGAACAATAAATGCCATAAGCATAGTGTGTGCGCTGTGCACGAGCCTAGGAGCATTTTACTAATGCTCTGTTAAAATAACAATGAAATGCTGCGTTATTGACTTTAGACCAGGTTTTTGTTGGTCAGTGGAGCGATCACTTCCCGCTGCCTCAAGATAGTGACACACACACACACACACACACACACACACACACACACACACACACACACACACACACACACACACACACACACACACACACACACACACACACACACACACACACACACACACACACACACACACACACACACACACACACACACACACACACACACGTTTTCTGAAAGCCAGTAAAACGAAGAGTCCAAAACCCCAACATTTCCAGTTTGTTATCATGGAGGACTAAGAAAAACCAGAAGAAATTGACATTTGAGAAGATGGAACCAGTCAGTTTTTTTGCATTATCTCCTAAAGCACAACTTGTGCTGATTTTTTTCCTACTGATCGACCAATTCAATATTTGAATTGCAACAGTGTGGCTGAATTTGTAAAAAAAAAAAGTCTTACCTGGGACCTTCTCAAATCCTCTCCCGACTGGGAAGAATATGTCCGGATGAAATACGGAGTTTTCTTCTCAGACCCTGAAGTGGAGGAAAGAGAAGGGAGGACAAACATAAGCCCAAACCCAGGTGGAAATATGACTTTTCAACAGCGGTGGAAGAAGTATTCAGATCCACCCTACTTCAGTAAAAGGACTAATACCACACTGTAAAAGTCCTGCATTAAAAATGTTACTTAAGTAAAAGCTCTGTAAGTATCATTAGGAAAATGTAGTTAAAGTATTAAAAGTAAAGAACTCTGAAGTACAGCACTGGAGTAAATGTACTTAGTTACACTCCACCACTGCATTTCAACAGGTCATAATTTGGTGTTAATCTGGCAGCGAGTTTGCGTGTTAATAACTAAGGATCCCATGAGTCAGTGTTTCCAGAAACGGCGTGCAGAGATCCCGGAGGGACGCCACAATATACAAGCTGCTCAACACGAACCTGCGAACGGCCGTTTGTGTAAACTGTTGTCTCCGTAATACGTGTCGAGTTGCATAGATGACTGCGCTCGCTGATAGTTTGAACTGTGTCTTCTTATCCCGAGCATCGCCGGAGAGGACGTTGCACTGCCACCTGAGGGGCGGGGGAAATAAAGACGACAAAAACAAGAATTATTTCAGAATAGACAGATACAGTCCGATGTGTTGTTTAAATTAGGGGGTCGACTGATGCTGGCTTTTCAGAGCCAATATCGATACCGATTATTAGTAGTTAATGAAACCGATAAACGGATATTTGGAACCGATAAGCATTTACAGTGAAAATGAAAATCTTCGAGTCAAAATTAACATTTTTGGAATGTTACAAACTCCAACATAAAACTTTTTTAAAGTGTTCGTGTTATGCTTAATACATTTTTTATTTTCATTTTGTTTTCTGTAATTCAGGTATTTCCCCGCATGATTTGTATATGCGAGACCAGAAGAGGTCTGTTAAACAGGCTGCTGGTGTCTTGTAATTCCACGTGGGATGGGCCCAATGTTTGGCACGACTAACGGACTAACTATAGATGTATACTTTCTTACTTCATAGGATTTTCCTTATTGTTTGATAAGGATGTAATCTGTTTTTAGACACAACACAAATGCAGTTTGACCTCACCCCCAAATAAGATAAGTCTTTATTGTCTCCTATTGGAGAAATTCGTCTCACCTGATTGGATGACGGGGGACATCTGCAGCGGGCCGGTGGGCAGGGTCGGCTGGGAAAGGTAGCGGTCTCGCTCCAGCGTGGAGACGGGAGTGACGAAGTGAGTGTAGTTCCAGCCGTCCTGCACACACAGAGTTCATCAGTTCAGTTAGAAATACTCACACATGTGCATAACAAATTATAAGCATGCATTTTAGTGCAGGGACTCAAAAACTACCAACTACCATGGGTTGTTTTTAAAGGTTTTTTTTTATTTCCCATGTTTTTTGTGTCTAAGTGACCGATGGGAACAACAATATTTGACATTGGTCCAGTATTAATAGGACAATTGCGCACTTTCTATTTACGTCCATAGGTTCAGATTAATATTCTAAGTGTCTGACAACATTATGGAAAGGATTTCTAAGGAGGTCGACCTTTTTGTTAAAGAGTAAGAACCTTTTTTTAAACATAAAAAAATCCGCCAAATTGCGTTCACTAAACCTACCATTTACAATGCTAAAATTACTGTTCATTTGAACAGTAATTTTAGCATCGTAAAATACACTTCATTCAATGTCGACAGAAAAATAACGAAAAGCCGTTTTGGGTTATCGTTCCACTTTTCCAACCATCACAACTCTAGTTTTGGTTGAAATAAACACATAGTTTACAGATTTACATGTGAAAATATGTTGGCGCTATACACGCTAAAAGTAGTGTTTTTTTTTAAATGGAGTCTGGTGGGTTTAGCGATAGCGACTTCAGAGCTGTTTCTAGTTTAACAGAAAGGTCTTAAAGGGGTTTTAAAGGTCTATCTCTGTAGGGATCCTTTCCATAATGTTGTCAGACACTTAGAATAATAGTCTGAGCCTGTCAGTAAGAAATAAAGCACTTTAAGTGGAGGAAATTGACGATGCACATTTCCCCATAGGTCTGTAGGTTTACAGTGCAGCCCGGTCTGTGGCTGCCGACTGCAGCGATCTCTCTTAATACTGGACCAATGTCAAAGATTGTTGTTCCCATCAGTCACTTATAACAAAACAAAAAGAGGGTTTATCTTGCTTTCTAGACGTTCCTGCTGGTACCGACCTGTTTGTAGAGGTTCCTCAGCTCTCTGTATTGCCACAGCGTGTTCAACACCTGCGCTGCCGCCTTCACAACCTTCATCGAGTACCTGCTGAATCAAGACACACGCCGCATGTTAACACATTAAGTCGTTTCACACATCACAAAACTGTAATGCCAGTAAGATACCACTAAAGTACCTTTTCTTCTGAGAAAATGACTCAAAAGTCATTGGAAATCCTTTTCTACATGTTTTTTTACGTTTAATTTTAATATCGCAATATCAACTTTTGCAATAAACGCATTGCGGAAGGCTGCAACATGAAAATTCAGAGATTTTCTTTGTTAGTTGAGAGAAAATAGCAGAAAAATACACTTTAAAATGTAATGTCATTGTTTTTTTTTTAGTGCTGCCTTTTATATTCAATAAAATGTTCAATTTGTTCAATAAAATAAAGTTGGAAATTATTTCCTTTCCTTTGTTTTGAACTCAACAAGCAGTTTGTTGTATTTTAGCATAATACTGAAAGCAGCAGGACTGAATACGCTGTAATATCTGGTTATTTACTGCAAGTAATATAGTTATTATGAGATATTCAACATTTTGCATATTTCCCTCATATCGTGCAGCAAAATTTAAAAAAGTGAAATGGAATTAAAGTTAAAGGTTCGCAGTACTGTGGAGGAAGGTCTGGCTAGTCGACACAGCAATGCCAGACTACTAAAAAAGTAAAAGCTGACGTGTTTAGCAGAGACTTGATGAACCCTGCCAACAGATTTCCCCGTGACGTCTCTTTGCCGTTTCGTACCCTTTCCCCCGTCCTTTACTGATGTCCACCAGCTTCTCGATGCCTCCGCTGTCGGCCAGAGCTTTGGCGTTCTCCATGTTGCGGCTGGTGACCTCGTGCAGCGTGCAGCAGACCGACGCCACCGTCTCGTCCGACAGCGCCGTCGGACTGCCGCCGGGCAGCCGGTTCACCAGATCCCGCATGGCGTACTTTCCTGCAGGAGGAGACGAAGAGCATGGACTTGGTTTAGACTTTGTCGTAAAACTTGTGAAGCTTTACAGACACGGTAGTGTTCAGATCCTTTATTTAAGTAAAAGTACTAATACCACACTGTGAAAATACTCTGTTGCAAGCATAAGTCCTGCATTAAAACTGTTATTAACTAAAAGTATGTGTCATCAGAAAAATGTCCTTAAAGTATGCAGAAAATTCCCCCCATTGTAGAAAGAGTAAAGGATCCAACCAGTTGTGTGTTTAATGGTCTCATCATCTCAGCTGGACTTGTAGCCGTTATATTGTCGGCTAGTTTACTTTAGAAACAAACATCAGATTTTATAAACTACATGTGTTTTGTGTGCAGGAATCTTAATGTGTAAAGTAACTAGTAACTAAAGCTGTCAGCTGAATGTAGTGGAGTAACTAAAGTAACTAGTAACTAAAGCTGGAACAGATGAATGTAGTGGAGTAACTAAAGTAACTAGTAACTAAAGCTGGAACAGATGAATGTAGTGGAGTAACTAAAGTAACTAGTAACTAAAGCTGGAACAGATGAATGTAGTGGAGTAACTAAAGTAACTAGTAACTAAAGCTGGAACAGATGAATGTAGTGGAGTAAAAAGTCCAATATCTGAAATGTAGCGGAGTAGAAGTAGAAAGTGGCATGAGAAGAAAAGACTCAAGTACAGTTCAACTACCTCAACATTTGGTACTTAAGTACAGTACTGGAGTAAATGTTTTTAGTTACATTCCACCACAGGGTATCTGTACTTTTACTAGAATAAAAAGCTCAATATTTCACAATACAGTTGGATGAAATACCGTACATTAAGGAGTCTGTTAGTAGAAGCATGTTTCTCAGTCTTAAAGTGCTCATATTATGCTTTTTGGCTTTTTCCCCTTCCTTTATTGTGTTATATATCTTTTTTGTTGCACGTTATAGGTTTACAAAGTGAAAAAGCCCAAAACCCCCCCCAAAGGAACTTCCCATCTCCAACAGAAACCACTGTTCACCAACTGCTCCAAACAGCTCTATTGTAGTCCAGCCTTTACTTCAGAGACAAACGTGGTCACTTTGGAACACATGTTATAATGCTCGCCTAGCTGCTAGCATGGCACGCCCTCATACTCTGCTTCTGACTGGCTAGTAGTCCTTACCTAGGTACTGTCAGGGCACGCCCTCATACTCTGCTTCTGACTGGCTAGTAGTCCTTACCTAGCTACTGTCAGGGCCCGCCCTCATACTCTGCTTCTGACTGGCTAGTAGTCCTTACCTAGCTACAGTCAGGACACGCCCTCATACTCTGCTTCTGACTGGCTAGCAGTACTTACTGCACATGTGCGACTCCCAACAAAGATGGAACAGAAGTGAGATGTCTCACTCTGTAGCTAAAACAGAGAGCTCAACACACAGGGTGAAAAGAGGAGCTGCAGCAATGTGCAGTACAACAAAAACATGGGGTTTTCTGAAAATTAAACCACATAAACCTATTCTGGTACAACCTCTAAATACAATTATGAACCTGAAAATGAGTATGAAGATGATCTTTTTTAACAGTTTGAGTTTCAGGAATCAGTCTGTTGATTGTGTGTGTGTGCATGTGTGTGTGTGTACCTATCAGCTCCTTGTTGCGGCTGTCCAGCGCCATGTTGCGGAGGGTGGTGGCGACGGAGCAGACCACCCGGTCGTTGTCCATTCTCAGCAGCTCCACCAGGATGGGCAGACCTTTCTCTTTACGCACCGCCGCTCGGATGTAGGCCGAGAACTGGACGGGCACGCACGCACGCACGCACGCACACACACACACACACAGTTGTGTGAAGTTTTATTACTTAAATCTGTTAACAGAAATACAGTTTCTAGACCTAAATCTCTAGTATAAACTAAAGAAGAACAGGAGAAAACATGGTCAAACAGAAGTGGCGAGTCTGCTTCGTGGACTTTCCGGTGTCCTACCTTCCAGTTGCCGGCGGAGAGGTTTTGCAGCGAGCCGGCAGCGCCCTCCAGCGTGGCGGGGTTGGAGCTCTCGGCCAGCAGGTTAAGGTACGGCTTCACCACCACCGGGTGCCACAGCAGCTCCGCCCCCCTCAGAGGCTGGGAGAAACCCGGGATGGGCCCCACGCCGTCCCACTGTGCCAAACGCACAAATACACACGCAGAAAATATTGGAAAATGTGTTTGTTTGATTTTATAGTATTTTTTAGGCATTTTAAGCATTGAATAGGCAGGACAGCTGTAGATAGGAAATGGGCAGAAAGAGGGGAATGCGAGCAGCAAAGATCCCCAGCTCGGAATTTAACCCACAGTTGCTGCAGCGTGTCACTGAAACGTATATTTTGTACACCCCACCCACCATCTTTTTCCCAACCTAACTGTCCCATTGTTGAGCCGCTTGTCAGTTAAAGTTACGTCCTGACCCAGAGCGTCAAATGTGGCGGCGAGAGTCCCGATCAAGCGCGTCTAAACATGACGCTAAAGGAGACTTTTTGCGTCAACAACAAACGCCAAAGGCACCCGACCAAGCATCGCTTTTTGACGCGATGGCAGTGAGATGGGGTATATTCTCCATTTCCCAGATTCTTCCAGCACCTCATCCCCCCCCTCCGTGAGTTGGTACCTTGTCGTCGGGCCAGCCGCCCCTCTTCCGGCCGCGCCTCCTCTTGCCCCAGCAGAGGTAGTCCAGCTCCTTGGCCGGCGAGGAGAAGCCCAGCAGGGTGTCCAGCTCTGGGTTGCAGAGGAGACGAGAGGAGGGCATCTCCACCTCCAGCCGGTAGGACAGGTTCCTCAGGGTGCACACGCTGTTCTCCACGATCTGAGAGATATAAAAGTCCAAATATCTCGGGCATTGTCCGCAAAACCGACATAACATGTAATCCTACACTCTAACAAAGAAACCCGTAAAATAAAGTTCTGGCAGCTTATGACTCGGACTTTGCCCCGTGGCCTAATTAAAAAATGAAATTATTATTATAATATAAATACAGAACATTCTGTTAGGTCTATATACAAATCACCACTTGCGTTAGGATATGTCTCCTAGGAATATGAAGTAACAAAAGTGTGTGTGTGTGTGTGTGTGTGTGTGTGTGTGTGTGTGTGTGTGTGTGTGTGTGTGTGTGTGTGTGTGTGTGTGTGTGTGTGTGTGTGTGTGTGTGTGTGTGTGTGTGTGTGTGCGGCACCTTGCTGTCGTAGTCGGAGGTGTTGACGCAGGCTTTAAGGACGTGAAGCAGCGAGTCGACCAGACCTTCACAGCAACGCAGCTGACTCCTCGCCTCCTCCCCTGCTGAGCTCAGGTTCCTCTCACACACACACGTGCACACACACACGTGCACACACACACACACACACACACACACACACACACACACACACACACACACACACACACACACGTTCAGACTGAGGTGCAGTGTGTGGATTTCCCCACAGGGTGGCTTAAAAACCTGCCCAGATACAAGTAAAGGAGGGAGCCGATTCTCCAATAGGAACCTGCAACTGCCACTAATGGAGAGCTGACATGAGACGACTGCACAACAGCACATGACTCCCACAATGCATTTCTATACCATCAATCCACAGCCTGAATGCAGATAGAAAAATGCTGGAGGCTTCTGGGGAGAAGGATGAAGTTTATCTGCAGCACGGAGCCATTTAAAGCTATTTAAAGAATCACCAGTTTGTGTACAGCCATGATCAAAGATGATTAATGAAGCCATTCAAATTCATTTTGTTTGAGAAGTTAAAGTCATTCTTTTTTTGACTAGTTCAGGAAACACACCTGGACTCTGTCCTGATTGGCTCCTGACAATAAAGAATGACTGGCACCCGTCCAATCAGGCCACTCTGCAGCATGTGAAGCGGGAAGTCTCCACTCAGGGCTTTGGAGGCCAAGCACTTTGTTAAATCCATTTTTATTAAGAAATGAGAATGGATTTGTGTAGTTTTGGGACAGATTAACTGTGAAGGGGTCTGCCGTGTAAAATATAAAACGTGATCAATATGCATGAACATCATCAGCATGATGATTAACGTTGATAAAAACTAGAATAATGGTGGCATCAACCATCAATTTTTTTTTAATGTTTCAATCAAAGGGGGGGGGGGTCATTTTATCAGCATAGAACTTGAGCAGTGGTGGAAGAAGTATTCAGATCCTTTACCGCGTAAAATCATTAATACCACACTGTAAACTATACTTTGTTACAGTAAAAGTGCTGTATTGGAAATGCTACTTAGTCACATTCCACCCCTGAACAAGAGAAAAACGAAACAATAAATGTGTGTGAAATGCTGCGCTTGGCTGCGTCTGATTGGTTCCTCACCTCAGGCAGCCGGTGGTGTTCCGCAGCAGCAGCGAGGACTGGAACTTGACTTTGTGCTCGTCGCGGTGCGCGCCGCTGCTCCAGCCCGAGTGGGGGATGACCACCGTGTTGGTCAGCGTGCTCAGAGCGTCGCGGATGATGGTCATCTTCACCGCGTCACACGACGAGAGGTTCCACAGGACGCCTGGGGGCGCCAAGAAAGAGGGGTTACATATTAGTACCCACAATAAACAGGGGTTACATACTAATACCCCAACTAATGCCATCCATCCATCCATCCATCTTCGTCCGCTTATCCGGTGTCGGGTCGCGGGGGGAGCAGCTCCAGCAGGGGACCCCAAACTTCCCTTTCCCGAGCAACATTAACCAGCTCCGACTGGGGATCCTCGAGCGTTCCCAGGCCAGGTTGGAGATATAATCCCTCCACCTAGTCCTGGGTCTTCCCCGAGGCCTCCTCCCAGCTGGACGTGCCTGGAACACCTCCCTAGGGAGGCGCCCAGGGGGCATCCTTACCAGATGCCCGAACCACCTCAACTGGCTCCTTTCGACGCAAAGAGCAGCGGCTCTACTCCGAGCTCCTCACGGATGACTGAGCTTCTCACCCTATCTCTAAGGGAGACGCCAGCCACCCTCCTGAGGAAACCCATTTCGCCGCTTGTACCCTGGATCTCGTTCTTTCGGTCATGACCCAGCCTTCATGACCATAGGTGAGGGTAGGAACGAAAACTGACCGGTAGATCGAGAGCTTTGCCTTCTGGCTCAGCTCTCTTTTCGTCACAACGGTGCGATAGATTGAATGCAATACCGCACCCGCTGCGCCGATTCTCCGACCAATCTCCCGCTCCATTGTCCCCTCACTCATGAACAAAACCCCAAGGTACTTGAACTCCTTCACTTGGGGTAAGGACTCATTCCCTACCTGGAGAAGGCATTCCATCGGTTTCCTGCTGAGAACCATGGCCTCCGATTTAGAGGTGCTGATCCTCATCCCAACCGCTTGACACTCGGTTGCGAACCGATCCAGTGAGTGCTGAAGGTCGCAGGCCGATGATGCCATCAGGACCACATCATCTGCAAAGAGCAGCGATGAGATCCCCAGCCCACCAAACTGCAACCCCTCCCCACCCCGACTACGCCTCGATATCCTGTCCATAAATATTACAAACAGGATTGGTGACAAAGCGCAGCCCTGGCGGAGGCCAACCCTCACCTGAAACGAGTCCGACTTACTACCGAGAACCCGGACACAGCTCTCACTTTGGTCATACAGAGATTGGATGGCCCTGAGTAGAGACCCCCTCACCCCATACTCCCGCAGCACCTCCCACAGTATCTCCCGGGGACCCGGGTCATACGCCTTCTCCAAATCCACAAAACACATGTAGACCCGGTTGGGCATACTCCCAGGCTCCCTCCAGGATCCTTGCGAGTGAAGAGCTGGTCCGTTGTTCCACGACCAGGACGGAATCCGCATTGTTCCTCCTCAACCCGAGGTTCGACTATCGGCCGAACCCTCCTTTCCAGCACCTTGGAGTAGACTTTACCAGGGAGGCTGAGAAGTGTGATACCCCCCTATAATTGGCACACACCCTCTGGTCCCCCTTTTTAAAAAGAGGAACCACCACCCCAGTCTGCCACTCCTTTGGCACCGTCCCCAGACTTCCACGCAATGTTGAAGAGGCGTGTCAACCAGGACAACCCCTCCACACCCAGAGCCTTGAGCATTTCTGGACGGATCTCATCAATCCCGGGGCTTTGCCACTGTGTAGTTGTTTGACTACATCAGTGACTTCCGCCTGGGAAATCGGCGACAATCCCCGTTATCCTCCAGCTCTGCCTCTAACATAGAGGGCGATTAGTCGGATTCAGGAGTTCCTCAAAGTGCTCCCTCCACCGCCCTATTACCTCCTCAGTGGAGGTCAACAGTGTCCCATCCTTACTGTACACAGCTTGGATGGTTCCCTTCCCCCTCCTGAGGTGGCGAACAGTTTTCCAGAAACACTTTGGTGCCGACCGAAAGTCCTTCTCCATGTCTTCTCCAAACTTCTCCCACACCCGCTGCTTTGCCTCTTTCACGGCAGAGGCTGCAGCCCTTCGGGCCCTTCGGTACCCTGCAACTGCCTCCGGAGTCCTCCGAGATAACATATCCCGGAAGGACTCCTTCTTCAGTCGGACGGCTTCCCTGACCACTGGTGTCCACCACGGTGTTCGTGGGTTACCGCCCCTTGAGGCACCTAAGATCCTAAGACCACAGCTCCTCGCCGCAGCTTCAGCAATGGAAACTTTGAACATTGTCCACTGGGTTCAATGCCCCAGCCTCCACAGGGATGCACGAAAAGCTCCGCCGGAGGTGTGAGTTGAAAGTCTGTCGGACAGGGGCCTCCTCCAGACGTTCCCAATTTACCCGCACTACACGCTTGGGCTTACCAGGTCTGTCCAGAGTCTTCCCCCACCCCTGACCCAACTCACCACCAGATGGTGATCGGTTGACAGCTCTGCCCCTCTCTTCACCCGAGTGTCCAAAACATACGGCCTCAGATCAGATGAAACAATTATGAAATCGATCATTGACCTTCGGCCTAGGGTGCTCTGGTACCAGGTACACTTATGAGCATCCCTATGTTCGAACATGGTGTTCAAGTTATAGACAATCCATGACTAGCACAGAAGTCCAACAACAAACAACCACTCTGGTTTAGATCAGGGAGGCCGTTCCTCCCAATCACGCCTCTCAGGTGTCTCCATCATTGCCCACGTGTGCGTTGAAGTCCCCCAGCATAACAATGGAGTCCCCCACTGGAGCCCCATGCAGGACTCCAGTCAAGGTCTCCAAGAAGGCCGAATACTCCGAACTCCTGTTTGGTGCATATGCACAAACAACAGTCAGAGTTTTCCCCACAACCCGCAGGCGTGGGGAGGCGACCCTCTCGTCCACCGGGTAAACTCCAACACAGCGGCGCCAGCCGGGGCTTGTGAGTATCCCCACACCCGCCCGGCCTCTCACCCCTGGGCAACTCCGGAGAAGAAAAGAGTCCAACCCCTATCCAGGAGTATGGTTCCAGAACCGAGACTGTGCGTGAGGTAAGCCCCACCAGATCTAACCGGTAGCGCCCCACCTCCCGCACCAGTTCCGGCTCCTTCCCCCACAGAGAGGTGACGCCCACGCCCCCAGAGCCAGCGTCTGCCGCCCGGGTCTGGTCCGTCGAGGCCCCTGACCTTCACTGCCACCCATGTGGCATCGCACCCGACCCCAACGGTTCCTCCCACAGGTGGTGGGCCCATGGGCTGGAGAGATGGGAGCCACGTAGCTTGTTCGGGCTGTGCCCGGCGGGCTCCGTGGCAAACCCGCCACCAGGCGCTCGCCGACGAGCCCGCCCGTCTGGGCCTGGCTCCAGACGGGGCCCCGGCTTCCTCCGGCAGGGTCACTCCATCTCTACCTTGCTTCTTCATTGGGGTTTTTGAACCATTCTTTGTCTGGCCCCTCACCTGAGACCACTTTGCCTTGGGAGACCCTACCAGGAGCACAAAGCTCCAGACAACACAGCCCTCAGGTTCACAGAGACACACAAACCTCTCCACCACGATAAGGTGATGGTTCACGGAGAAGCCCAACTAATGCATTATTCCTAAAGTCATATGCATACATTAGATCCATATCTAATTTATTTTAAAATGGCACAATTAATGTACAAAGCGAGAAAGAATTTACTTCCTGGAAACATTCTTATTTTTATAAAAAAATCTATTTAAAATTTTCATGGATATTTTCTTAACATTAGCTTGCGACTTTACGTGGGGTTATGGTAGTGAAAGAGCAGAACAAACTGGACATCCTGCAGCCATTTGGGTCCACCAAAGTATGAAGTACAGCTTGTAATAATTGTAATCCTGACTTGCGCTGTAAAAATAGAATCTTTCCCACAGCTTTATATCAAAGTAAAGACTCTCCTCGATGTCTTTGCCGAGAATCTGAGGCATCTAGCAGCTTCATATCTGCCGTATTAAACAGTCTGTGTGGTGTGGCTGCAGAGCTGTCAGCGCTGTTATGGTTTTTTTTTCGAAGCACAATTATCTAAGCATCTGTCCCGAGGACTGTGCCGAGATCTGTTCTGTGAGCGGTGCGCGCTTAAGCCGCTGCCGCTCTCACCTCCCACAGAACAGACGATACACAGATTAATACGCAGCCGGCCAGTCAGACGACGACACGGGCCAACGCTCAGCCAGCGAGCGAGCTGGGCTACCAACGGGCCTCGCAGCCAGCCGGACGCCCACACACATCACAGCGGGATGAATGTTTTGTCAATGTGCATGCTGCTTTCACTTGAATTCAGGAACATAAAGACATGAGTTTGCAGCTACCTAGTCTATATCAACGACGTTTCATTTCCGGGATAAATCCGGTTACTGCCAGAGATTCTGCCAGATGTCCCTCTTTTCAGCCAGGCGATCGTCACCTTCCTCTTCCTCTGTGTTGGCGTTCTAACCTCCGGTGGATTTGTGAGGACTATGGTTAACTGCTCCTCAGATCTCTGCAGGGTAAATCCAGACAGCTAGCTAGACTATCTGTCCAATCTGAGTTTTCTCTCGCACGACAAACTACTTTTGAACGTACACATGTTCCACCAAAACAAGTTCCTTCCAGAGACTTTTTAGCAGAGGAACCGTGGCTCCATCCGGCGCTTAGCACCGCCCAAGAACATCGTGGTTGGTTTAATGAAATGCCAATAAACCAGAGCACGTTTTCCTCCCATCCCGAGTGTTGTGTGGACTATTCAATTCAATTCAATTTTATTTATAGTATCAAATCATAACATAGGTTATCTCGAGACACTTTACAGATAGAGTAGGTCTAGACCACACTCTATAATTTATAAAGCCCCAACAATTACAGTAATTCCCTCAAGAGCAAGCAGTGCGACAGTGGCGAGGAAAAACTCCCTCTTGGGAAGAAACCTCGGACAGACCCAGGCTCTTGGTAGGCGGTGTCTGACTAGCCAGGCCTTCCTCCGCAGCACTGTGGAGGAAGGTCTGGCAACGCGAGACTGGACTTAGTTAACCCTGACTTGACGTACCGGTGACCAGCTCGCGGACTTCGTTGTCGGTTGTTTTCCGGAGGAGGCGCAGCAGGGCGGGCACGCCGCCGCAGTTCCTCAGCGCCACCTTGTTGTTGTCGGTGGCCTTGCCGTACACCAGGTTCCTCAGGGCCCCGCAGGCGCTCTTCTGGACCTCGGTCAGCTTGTGATCCAGCAGGTCCACCAGGTGCTGGAGCCCTCCCAGGTGACACACCTGCATAGCAGGGGACCAATCACAGAGATGGGTGAACTTCAAATCGCAACACATTCTCACACCCAGCGCATCTAAAGGCGACGCTTGGTCAGGTATCTTTGGTGTTTGTTATTGACGCAAAAAGTCTCCTTTAGGGTCATATTTAGGAAGCGTGTACATCTCAACAACAAATCTGTTACGAGAAAGCTTCTAAGTTTAAATCTACATCTACAACCCCCCAATGTAGCACAAGTAAACAGTTCATGTTTTCCATACATGTTTTGAGCTCCGTGAAAAGTTATTTTGACCCCTTTTGGGGAGTGGGTTGTCTTTCATATTTTATTATGGGGGACAAATCTACCTTTTCTAAATATGGGAGGGGGGATATAAATCTACAACTATGATCCCCCACATAGAAAGAACTGTCACCTTATCTTTAAAAGGGATGGATGTCATGAAAAGACAAACTATTATTGCATGTTAATAAAAGTCTTTAGCCAGTTTTATTTCTTTACAAAAAAAGTTCAAAAATTATTTTTGATGTGTATTCATATAGCACTTTACAGCAGACAGCAGGTATCAAGGAACATGAATAAAACCACCTCACATACAATAAAAAAAGAAAAAAACAGAATACAGGGAAATAAAAAAGTTACATAAAAGCAGGAGGAAGAAAGGAAAAATGTCACAGCGCTACTATGTATTAAAAGCCATTCTAAATGAATTTTTAAATCAACAAGAGGAAAAGAAGAAAAAGCATGCACTCGTTTCACGTAGCAATGATTCTGAGAATGAAACCGGGGTGGAAACATGCAGAACTGTGGCATGTTCAAAACTTTCTTGTGTCATCTCGAAAATAAACCCGTCTCGAGAGAGCAGCAGACGCTCCCCCTCTCGCTTCCCTCTGATTCTGTGTTCAAACCGTCACTGAAAACATTTGGGTTTTGGGCACAGCGAGCAGGCGCGTTTCCAGGCCGCTGCGAAGGCTAATTAACAAGCTCATCGCCAAACAAACCAAACGGCACTGAAATGGCTCTCGCGTGAAGCCCCGCCATTGTGTTGGGAGTTATTTATTGCACGGGAAGCAGAGCAGAGAGAGAGAGATCGAGCGAGAGGCATTTTTTCGGCACATTTGGCACCAATGCTACTTGAAGTTTTGTTGGAGCAGATGGCGCATTGGCTTGGAGTTTGGCAGCAAAAAAGAAAAAGTCCAATTTCAAACCCTGTGAGCTGAGGCTAAACTCTTAGAGACAGTGTAGGCATACAATATGAGACACCTGCAGCAATGAGCAATTAAACACATTTAGTTTTGAGAGTTTGCACTCTGGGGGAGGTCCTTTTTTATTTTTAACATGTTTTGGTCGAATGGTTCCTCAAGGAAAACTGCATAGGAAAAACTACCGGAGCTGCACACGTTTTTTAATTTTTTTATTATTATTTTATGGGCATTTTTAGGCCTTTATTGAAAAGACAGCTGAAGAACTGAAAGGGGAGAGAGAGGGGGGGATGACATGCAGCAAAGGGCCACAGGTCGGCGTCAAACCGTGGCCCACTGCTACCAACTGAGCTATCCGGGCGCCCGCTGAACAGGTTTTAAAAGTGTCTTTGGTGGCGAGTGAAGCCTTTTAAATATGGCAGCGCCCTCCTGAGTACCAGCTGTGGAATGTAACTAAGTACATTTACTCCAGTACTGCACTGAAGTCCAAATGTTGAGGTACTTGTGTCTTTTTTCATGCCACTTTCTACTTCTACTCCGCTACATTTCAGAGAGAAATATTGGACTTTTTACTCCACTACATTCATCTGTTACAGCTTTAGTTACTAGTTACTTTACACATTAAGATTCCTGCACATAAACACATGTAGTTTATAAAATCTGATGTTTGATTCTAAAGTAAACTAGCCGACAATATAACGGCTACAAGTCCAGCTGAGATGATGAGACCATTAAACACACAGCTGGTTGGATCCTTTACTCTTTCTACAATGGGAGGAGAGTTCTTTACTTTTAATTAAATTAATTTTAACTACATTTTCTAGATGATACTTACAGACTTTTACTGAAGTAACATGTTCAACGCAGGACTTTTACTTGTAACAGAGTATTTTTACAGTGTGGTATTAGTACTTATTTTATTTAAGTAAAGGATCTGGATATGTCTTCCCCCACTGCAGAGGAGTGAGCCATGACTGTGACGTCTGTCCTGTTATATATAGTCAGACAGCAGCGCAGCGTGTCCCGTGCCCTTACCTCCACCTTGACCCTGTTGTCTCCGTAGCACAGGTGCTGCAGGTAGGCGGCGGCGTTGGCCTGGACAGAGGGGAAGTGATGCTGCAGCATGTGGATGACCTCCGGCAGCTCGGGATCACGCCAAGCAAACTCCCTGAGGGGGAAAACAAAAACTGTCCTTTACACTCTAACCCTTCTCTGTAAGACGTAACACCAACAGGGGCGGGGCTAGAAGGGAGACACACACACACACACACACACACACACACACACACACACACACACACAGAGACACACACACACAAACAACCAGAGAGAAATACACACACATACAGAGAGAGACACACACAACCAGAGAGAAATACACACACATATAGACACACACACACACACACACACACACACACACACACACACACACACACACACACACACACAGAGAAATACACACATGAAGAGAGACACACACACACACATACAGAAAAAACACACACATACAAAGACAGACGGAGACACACACACACACATTAAACAAATGCCTGAGAAAATAAGGTTTAGAGTTTGTTTTTAAATGTGGACATAGTTTATGTAATGTTAATGGAACTGCATTCTGTACATCTACCTACGTCTGAAAGTGTGTTTGTGCGGGAGTACCTGGGGTCTTTATGGATGCTCTCGATGGACGGGGTGCGTGTGACCACCCGCTCCACCAGTCCCGAGTGGCGGTGGGTGAAGACGGGCTCGCCGGAGACCCCGTAGGAGTCGACGAACAGAGCCGCGGTGCTCAGCCCGTAGCTGCTTCTTTGGTACGGCAGCGTGCCACAGTGGCTCGTGGCCCGAGGGAGGGTCGCCATACCTGGGGACAATCAAACGAGGAGACATGACAAACAATAAATAAATAAATTATATCCAGGTTTTTGCTTTGGGGTTCATTAAAGCAGCATCCAGATTGAAGGCAGTTTGTAAATGTAAATAGACTGTATTCATATAGCGCTTTTCTAGTCTTAACGATAACAGCACAGGAACCATTCACCGTTCACACGCATTCATACACTGTGGCCAAGGTTCAGCGTCTTGCCCAAGGGCCCTTTGACATGGGACTGCAGGGCCGGGACCAAACCACCAACCTTCCGATTGGTAGGTGCTCTACCACCTGAGCCACAGCTATCAAGCTATCAAGTGCAAAAATACATACATACAAGTACTATCATGCTACATAAGTGCAGTGGCGGACTGGCCATCTGGAATTTGGGCAAATGCCAGAAGGGCCGCCCACTAATGGCTGCTACTGATAATAACAATCATTTGTCTTTGACAAGTTATTTTATGCATGCGGCCACGAATATTCGAGATTGGCCCAAATGTGCTAAGGCGAGCTGCATGGGAAGATTCCCTTGGAAGCCAGAGTTACTAATTTTCAAGGTTATTGACACTCAATACGTTCGTTAATTTCATTCTGTAAAAGGCTTCCTTTAAGAACCGGCGGAGAACATGAAAAGGTTTCAGCCTAATTAAGTTCTGACCTCGGGGAGCCGTAGTAACAACAGTTTTCTGTGCCTGTAAGCCCTCAATGCTGCCACACATTTTTTTTTTAGAGACATAATCTTCAGAGCAGATGTGAAAGTGAGCCCGGCTTCTCAAGCTGGGGAACCGGGGCTCCCGAGGGGAACGCTGATGTGGGATATAAGGGCCGTTTGAGTAACTCAATCAAGGGTGTAACTTTGGTTTAAAAAGTGGGACGGACACACGCACGCACGCACACACGCACAGACAGACAGACAGACACACAAAACAGAGGGTCTGGGGGGTCCTCCGCCAGAAAATGGTATCATACTTTTAAAAATGTAATCATTGTTTTGCTAAACTATTTGATGGCTAAGAGAACTTTTTTGCAGCTTTTTTTAGGGCTTTATGTCAACAAGACTGTGAGAAGACTATACGAGACAATGCAATAATACAGTAATAAATGTTGATTTTCCGATTAAATGAAAGCATGTCTGTAACGTACCTGTGTTTGTCCTGTAGAGCGAGCCCTGGGGGTCGTGGGTGGGGCTGTGGTACAGGGGGCTGTGGAAGGAGCGCTCATCGAACACGGGCGTCATGTGGCAGTCTGGAGACAGCGCTGCCCTCAGCTCTGAATCCATCTGCCCCGCCTGACCGACGTAAGAACTGTGAAGACCTGCAGGTACACAAGTACAAACATAGGCAAGTGAACTTAATTCATAATGTGTTTTTTTAACCTAAGTTATTATTTGGAAACTACTGATAACAACCTTCAGAGATTTTGAGGTAGACGATTCATCTTAAAAAGGCAACTATGGGTTTTTCCAACCTTTTCTCGGACTAGGCCCCTCAAAGTCTCTGTCTTGTCTCGGTCTCAACCCCTCAAAGTGTTGGTCTTGTCTCGGTCTGAAAGTCTTGGTCTTTCTCGGTCTTAGCCCCTCAATGACTCGGTCTTGTCTCGGTCTCAAACACCTCAAAGTCTCGGTCTTGTCTCGTTCTCAACCCCTCAAAGTCTTGGTCTTGTCTCGGTCTCGCTACACTCTGGTTCCGGTTTAGGTGGTCTTGACTACAACACTGCCACGTACAGAGATCATTTCAGTCAGGATAATTTTGCAGAATGATCAAATCATACTTCCCTATCTCGGAATGAAAAGAAAGCTGTCAACCGAATAAAGCCTCTCTCTGCCCGCCATGCTCACACAGAAATCATATGCACATCTCATTACATGACTCCCGTACTAGTCATCCCTAGGTGAGGCCATGCAAATGGAGATTGTGCCAAAAACTGTACTTCACAAAGCCAACTTATCCCAACTGCTGTTGTGCTCGCGCAAAGACTCTGGCCACTCACAGTGTGCTGCAGGCGTCGTCATCAGCAAGTCAAACAAGCTGAGCAGAGGGTTTTTACCATCCTCCAATCTCTGGAGCAGATCGGTTCAAAGAGCGCTCCAATTATAAAGAGGCTTTAGGGCACGAGAGGGGAGGGTTGCGGCAGCAGCGCTGGATCACTCCAACAAGCTGAAGCACACAATTTGCACTCAGAGCCTGGGATGGAGGAGCTATTTGCTTCCGCAGCTCTCTTTACATAAGACGGAAAAACTCTGGTCTCTTATCGCAAAGAGCCTTCCTTTAGAACAATGGGTAACACTTTACTTGAAGGTATCTACATAAGAGTGACATGACACTGTCATGAACACATGACACAGTCATGACACATGAACCCTAACTCTAACTCATGACACTTACTAAAAGAAGCGTTATGTCATAAACGTTTATGACTAGTTTATAATGTTTATGACACGTTTATGACAGTGTCATGTCACTCTTATGTAGATAATCTTCAAGTTAAGTGTCACCGAACAATGTTTCTCAAACCTTTTCAGAACAAGGAGCATTTACCCAATAAAACAAAACCACTAATGCCACGGACCACCTAACTGCCAAAATGTCCCCAAAAAGTCCAACTCTCACCGTATATTACAGATTACAGCCAAATTAAATGACAGCTCTTACAAACAGCTGAGTCACTCATTGTCTCTGTTTCCATCTTATCTTACCCTTAGACATCAGGAGAGCAATGTCTGTCTGAAGACATTGATCAATCTCGTAAGTTGACAGTAACGTCAACTTTATTCCTCTGCGTTTCCTTCAAATGCTGCTGGACATTTGAGACATAAATTGGAGGCTCAAAACGGTCGGCCTTATTGGTGAAGTCCAACAAACACAGAAGAAGAAAAAAAACAGCTGATAAAAATAACAATTTGAATTTAATATCGTCAACACATCTATACTTCTCACTGTTTGAAGTCGTTGGGAGACAGTTTGGCAAACGCTGTGAGTCCAAGCGATGTTTGACAACACTCCTACTCAAAAAGGGATATTACAAAATGTCATTTTATTACGCTACTTTAGTGAGCCCAAGACTTTTGTAACCTCATTTCAAGCACCAAAACAAGTGAGGGTAGGTTTGTTTTCACAAGAGATTTGAGAAAATTTCAAAAAGCAAACTTCAACTTTTCAGTTTTAGGGACAAATTATCTCTTTATACATCGCTCTGGAACAACCGTACTGAACACTAAGTTTGTTGTGAACATTTTGATACGAAACACATGGGGATCAGTTATATGCAAATAGCCTAAAAAGGTGAATTTAAGAAGATATGTGAAAATGCTCTTAGACTTCTTTTTTCTTTCTTAAGTCGCTCTTCAGCAGCGAGGAACACACACCAAAAACAACGGTGACCTTCGAGTTAAAGGATGCTTAAGATACCAAAAAAAGCTTGAAATGTGCCAGAAGAAAACATGATTCATGCGCGAGTGGAAGAGGTTTGGGTCAAACTCTTCCACTATTACAGTTGTTCCCAAACACTCTTTTGGAATTGATTTCAAAATGGATGTTATGCAACACTATTATGGAAAAGAAGACATTGTTACAATTACAATTACATGGCATTGAACTGTCAGCGTAGAGGTTGGTTTTGTCAAGTTTGCATTGACATTTCAACCATTTATCCATTACTTAAAGATAACTATTTGAACTGTATTCCAACTATTTATTCAGTATTATTAGCTACATCCATTTATCCTCTATTTTTAGCTATATAGCAATTTGTAATTCTTATTTTTTCTCTCCACATACTGCTCTGGGTATCATTAACGCAGATACAATTGAATCTCTCTCTCCTACTTTCCACTCGCTCGTAGTTAAAAACCTTAACCACGCTGGTGACGTTGCAATTTTTTTAACCGATTCCACAGAAAAATAAAAAGAGATCATCTCCCAGCTTAGGTTGGTGTTTTGGCTGCTCACCAGGTTTCACTACCAGAGCTTTGAGAGCAGTTGATCATTAATAGCCTAATCTTATATATCCATCTATTGCTTATCTTCCTCATGTAATCTGGGATTATGTTGGATCTGCAGGATAACTGGGAATAAGGACTTAGGCGACGCATTAGGCCACTTACAGGCCCGTAGCCAGCCGAGTGGAAGAAGAGAGGTTCTTTTTTTACAGTTTTTCCCTCATTTTGTATTTAATTATGAGGTTCAAATACTAAATACGCTTTTTGATGCGCCAGAAATATTTACTACAACGTTGTCAAATTGCCAACCCGTTCTCACTCCCAACTCATAAAATGCGGACGCTTGGTCATTGGCTGTCAGCGTCAGATACAGCACATTAATCACCCTTCAGCGTCTGTACGGAACGCACCGGGCAGAGCAGCAGCTATGCGGCGCTGTAAGATGACAGTGTTTCCCACACATAGACTAATGTTCTAACGAATGTTAAGGTGAGGGTTAGTTCCTGGAAGGCGGCGTTGGAGGCTTAACACACCTTCGAGCCCACCGTGCACACAGCGTCTGTCACCATAAAGGAGAGAAGGCGGCTGGCCAAATTCACAAGTTGACGAAAGGTTGGTATCTATCTCGTGAACACCTTTACACAATCACACATTAAAAAGTGCTATACAATATTTTCAGGCCAGTGAAAGACAGTGAAAGATAGATTTGTTAGGCATTGAAGTAGGAGAGGAGGACCACATCCAACAGCGTGTCCTCCTCAGTTTTTGGTACTCGATTGTTACAAAAATGACAATCAAGTTAGCTCATACGCTAAAGGAGACTTTCAGCACCAAAAAGGCACCTGACCAAGCGTCCGCATTTTACGCAACGCAAGTGAAAATGTGTTGAAAATGCTTACCAAGATCATGTACCAAACATTTTGGTATGAGTACATAAAGTTAGAGCTTAGGGCTTCAGTTTGGTTTACATCATTTTTATTTGAGGGGATTCAAATTATTGGCTGTTATTATTTTAAAAGACACTTGTTTATTACAACAACTAAAAACTAGTAAAAAACAAACATCCTATGGACCGTGTGTGTGTGTGTGTGTGTGTGTGTGTGTGTGTGTGTGTGTGGAGGGGGGCTTTCGAACCACGCAAATCCGGCACTCCCACCCCCCGCCCCGTCACGTCTCGTCCACGGGCCTGACTTAGGATGATAAAAATCATTTGGCTAAATAACAGGAGGCATTTTCTTTAGTTCAGCGACATCGGCCGCCCACACGCAACCAATCCATCTACCATCCTCTTCTCACACATGCACAAACACAAAAGGTGCATAAATGCATACGCACATCATCGACGTACACTCACAGACGGACGCGCACATGGACACGCGCATCACATGAAAACGGACTTAATGATCGCAACATAATAAAGTCTTCCAGTGCCATCAGCTGATAATCACACGCTGATGCTCCACTGGGGCTTTGGGATAGAAAGACCCCCTATATGGGTCAGTGGGAGCGGCTTATTGAAGTGACAGCGGGCAGGACGGAGGAATAAATCCGTGTCGCTGCAGCATCAGCAGCGCTCCTACAACAGTAAATCCTCCACCCGCTACACAGCGGTGTGGTGTGTGGGGGGAGGGAAGTTGTCCATGACCAGTTAATAAGAGATACATTTTTTTTCTGAGCAAATGAATCAAAAGTACCTGGAAAAATCCCTCCTACATGATTTATCTGTTTCTTATAAAATGTTTAATAAACTAAATGATTTGCATATTTTCATCGCTGTTGTCACATCTTATAACCAACAGGAAACAAAGACAATCTAGTTACGGTCTCTCTCAACCTCTGCCGTACTACCACATTAAAAAAAGAAAAGCAAATGATATGACAGAGATAGAGTCGTTTTAGCCAAAGAAACAACTGAACATACTGTTTTTATCAAACATTTGCTGTTTTTCTCGGTTTTACATCACAGTAAAATTGGATCTCTTTCGGTTTTAGACTATTGGTTAGAAAATACAAGCAATTAAGCGACAATTAATTGATTAATCAAAGCATTAAATGACAGATGGATCAATACTAAACGTGCAAACTCCCCATACTATACCAGCACTGGCTGAAACTGAAGTATTAGAGTAGAGGTTGTGGGTCTGCAGCTTTGCTGCTTCATCAGCTGAATTAAACTCACCTGGCGTGAGTTTCTACTTCACTACATTCATCGGACAGTTTTAGTTACTAGTTACTTCAGAAGAGGAAACACTCCTGGTTCTGTTTAACTGGACTGTAGCCTGTACCCCCCCCCCAGCCTCCTTATTGACTGCTTCCCATTAGGACCAATAGATACTAACATGGTTCGTTCTCCCAGCCATCAATTAGCTAAACGGCACATGAGAGAGAAATTGTAGTGGAAGCACTTTACAGCAGGCAGCAGTGATCCGCTGTACGGTGCTCATTTATACTGGAGATGGATGTGTGTGTGTGTGTGTGTGTGTGTGCGCGCATGTGTTTTTTATCACACATGCATTGTGATATTTTTCTTGTTTTGCTTCAGGCTGCTTGCAGATCCATAACCCAACAAGATAAGTTCAAAACATCTACCTTGGAAAAAAAAGTGAAATTTCCCCCCCTCAAAGATTACACATTCCTTATTTTTCATACTGGCATGCATCAATTAAAATGTTATCAAAACCCAGCAGTGTTATCTGCCAGTGCTGAAAGATAATTTGACAAAAAAACTCTATGAAATGAGCTCCCTGAGCCTGCTTAGAGATAATAAAAATCCCCTGCTGGGCTTGCAGTTTGCCTGAAAGTTATTTTGTTCAACATGCGGCTTTACTTAGCCATTCTGACTGCTTCACAGAGATACAGGAAATTCTGCAGAGCTCCTGCTCACTAAAAGCGGTGTGTGCTAAAATATGACATCAGCACCGGTCAGTCAACTTT
This sequence comes from Perca flavescens, assembly GCF_004354835.1. Lineage (NCBI taxonomy): Eukaryota > Metazoa > Chordata > Actinopteri > Perciformes > Percidae > Perca > Perca flavescens. The sequence goes on from NC_041354.1 coordinate 16,803,976, forward strand.
CCTCCGGACAAAGGAATGGTTATTTAATCCACAGAGGAAAAAGTGTTGGAGCGTGGTTCTGTATGCTGAAAAAATACATTCAAACCATCCTCTTCTGCATCAGCGATGCAGAAAACTATGCAGTGAAGTGCTTTTTCCAAAGTACAAACGGACCTCTCTAATCGCACTGAATCAAAAGACAGAGAGAGGAACAGAGGGCAATAAGAAAGGCTGCACCTTTCACTCCACATGAATGCATTAGTCTTCCATGTCGGCGTGTAACGTAATACCAAACGCTGTCAAGGACGCAGGATGTAAAGATCCCAAGGGGTTCACTCATACGCACAAGAATGTAGGTACAGTATGTCTGCACATACATATTCTCTCATGGATGTTTAATGTGGCTGTAAGGGTTCTATCACGCCATTGAATTGAATGTCTCGTATGACAGGCTGCAAGGGACAATAACTGAACAACAATAAAGAAGGCTTCACGATTTTCAGGGTTTAAAAAGATATTAACTGTGTTTGAAACTGTTCCCTCATTCTCTCGCTCATATATAGTGAGAAGATTATTTGTGCAAAAGAGCCCAGCATCATGTAAACAAACTGAAACAAAATTACTTCTAATACGTCCCTAAAACAAACCGAGCACTCAGGAGAATATTAAAGGTTGTATATTATTTATGTTGCATGTACATTTACATTGTTTAGAAGCAAAAGCCCGCTCCATTTTTCATTTTCAGTTTCCGCGGCCACAACCGACCGAGTTGCATTGTGGTATACAGGAGTCAGATGAAGGGTACATCATATGTACGCCCAGATTAGCTGTGCATTGTGGCTATTTCATAGTGGACTATATAGAGAACGAAATTTACCGCTGATAATTCAAACACCACTACAAACTGGCGAACACACTATATAGGGCACGGTTTCCGTGATAGGGAACGGTTTCCAACACAGCTCTTATGATGTATCATTGCTATAAATGAGCCTAAATAATTCTTTAAAAAACTGAATTTGCGCTATAAAGTGTGACATGTAATATAACAAGACCTTTTTTATTCTAAGCTGTAGAGCAGTGATTCCCACATGGGGGTCAGCACTCCTTCAGTGGGTTCACAAAATAAATCTGTGATGTCATGAGATGTTAAATGGGATGGGAAAGAAGAAAATAATAAAGTTTTTCTATGAAGCCTGTCTCTATTATGCATTATAAACATGTGTTATGATAGAAAATTATTTTAGAGTATTATGATATTTGACCTTATAAGGCATTATAAAAATACTTTATAATGTCTGATGATGGCTCATAGAGCATTATTAGACAGACAGATATTTTGATTGTTTCAAGCACATGGCAATATACACGGACAAATACATCTACAGATAACATAAAGACAGCTGCACAGACACGTAGAAACAAGCACATTTACAACAAGCAGGTTATAACGCATTATAACTGTGTTATGCATTATAGAGACAGGCTTCATAGAAGGTGTTACCTCAAGGTTCTCTACAGTAATTTGAGTGAACTAGAAATAATCTTTCAGACTGACCTATGAGGCTGTCGGGACGGGGCAGCGCGGTGCTCTGGTACAGGCCGTACGGGTCGGCTCCGTAGGCCAGCGGCTGGCTCTGCCGGGGCAGCGTGGAGCCGTAGTGCTGCGGCACGGCCGTCATCCCCGAGCGCAGCGGGGACCCCGTCAGACACCTCCCCTCCACCAGAGACAGGGTGGAGCCCAGGCGCCCCCGGCCTCCTACCAACCCGACGCCCGGGGCCTGGGGGCCGTCTGTCGGAGAGGTCGGCGACGGGCAGGCGGGCGGCATGAAAGTGCCGGGGAACACGGCGGCCAGAGGTTTGGGCTCCGAGAGAATGGGCGAGTCGTAGGTGCTGCCCTGGGACGTTCGCAGGGAGATGCGGGAGGGGGATACGGTGCCGGCGGTGCCGCAACCGGGAGACTGGCTCCTGGAAGGGAGGGAGGCCATCCTCCGTAACACCCTGCCAGACACCTGAGAGGAAGAGATGGGACAAAAGTTATACCTTCAATTAGAGATGTTCCGATACCGATACCAGTATCAGAAAAGCCGCCGATACTGCTTAAAATGCTGGTATCTGTATCACAGAGTACTAGCCCTGAAGGAAATCTACTTTACAGTAGTTCCTTTATGCTCTTTTTCCGTTATGACTGACTGTCAAACTGGATAATAAAATAAAGTTCTATTTGTTCATGTTTCACAAAGACTTAAACCCGAGCCAGACCGAACCACAAAGATAGAACAGTACAGCTGTTAAAACATTAAAATACATGACACACTGGTATCGGATCGGTACTCGGTCTCGGCCGATTCGCAAGTTCAGGTATCGGAATCGGTATTGGGTGGCAAACAATGGTATCAGACCATCTCTACATTTAATATTGGGTGATAACGAGGCAACCTTTTTTTTTTTAAAGCCCTTTTATTAATTTTTTAAAATTATTTTTTGGGGGGTTTTCCCCTTATTATAGGCTACAGTAACAGTGGGTAGACACTGCCGCTGCAAAGGACTCAGCCTACACGGGGCGAACGCTCTTACTGGGTGAGCTAGAGGCCGCCCCATTAAAGCCCTTTTATTTTAACAGAAAATATTACAAATTATACATACACGCAATAGAGCATGCATATATTGGCAAAGCACACTCCTTATTACAAGAAAATCAATGGTAAAAAAGGGAATCTAAAGGAATTTGAAAACAACTGCATATCAATTTAGGAAGTATTATTATTTTGTATTCTTATACTTTGTTTTTTTACTGGAGGAGTTATGAACAAAGATCAAAACACGTTCAAAGCATCTGCATTGACAAATATCTTTGTGATCTTGTTTTGTTGCATCCTGCATATTCATGTTTTGTGTGTGGCAGTTTTTCAAAGTTTTACCAGAGTTGGTTTTACCAGAGGAGTTACACCACAGCGTTTATTGAGGATCCTCCGACAGTCATTATCAAATGACATTCAACTCATTTATTTTTTCAATTACGATTGACTTTAATCTCGGCATTCAAGCGCTTTCCCGGCACAAAACAAACAAAATGTCAAGTGTAATATCCATAACACTGTTGACAATTAATCACTTCAACGTTTCGGTTTCTGAATAAATACCTCAAAAATGAGGCTCTGCACACTGCACTACAAATTGCAAGTAATGGGACACTTGGAGGCATTGATGCTTTATCACGTCTGACGAAAAGGGCATCGTTATCTTTTTCATTTGTGCAAGTAAGTGAACGCGCGTGCCTTTGAATAAACGTCTACGTTCATTATACTGCCGGCTGAGCTCTGCGAGTGGTGAATATATCACGTTTCGGGAAAGATTTGACGGAATATGTTTTATATTTGGCGGTGATAAAAATCTACCTTTTCCTCCTTACTGCCAAATGTAAAATGTCCCCCAATTAAAGACTCAGCCAACTGGATGCTGATCTGTGCCGCCTTAATCCATCAAAAGCCTTGAACGCCCTCGAAGGCAAATTGAGAGCCGAGACATGTAAGCACCATCCGGCGAGGCTGCTGGGTTTGGAATAAATCAGGAGAGGAATTCAAACGGGCTCACTATTATCTGCCATTCCTGTTTCTGCTGTCATGCGAAGAGCATATAATTATTAGCCACAATGAAAGGATAATATGACACTGTTTGAAACATTTCTTAAGGTAAGGCTCGGTTTTGATTTGAAGGGTCTTTAGCCAATGTTCTTCATCGTTCATGACTTATGACATTATTGAGCCCCCGACTAGCTGTCGCTACTCTAGGGATGAAAACTGCAATTCACGATTTAAAAAAACAACAACAACCAGATATATATGCAACATGAAAGAAGTAGAATATGAGTCGTCATTTGGGGAAACAATCTCACCACAAGGTTCAATTAGGCAGCTGTTCCGGAGCTTTCAATCATGTTAAGTGATCTTCATCAGCACCTGGAGTTAGAGCAGTACAAATTGTACTGTAGATGGTTAAATTAGCATTTTAAGGCTATGGTTACACTTGGCGTCTTTTTTAAGCTGCCAGCGTCTGTTTTACATTATATCCTAATGTGGAGTAAAAAAAAGAAGAAAGTAAGTCAAAAAAAAAGTAGTGAGCGCTTTTTTAAGATGAAAAAAGTTCAACTTTTCTGGAAAAAAAACTAAACGCCCTACGTTGAGCGCTTTTTGACATTTTGTGCGCGGAAGTTGCCGGACTACACCATTTCTTAAACATAGCCATACTGAGAAACACAGGGCTAGACTATCTGTCCAATCTGAGTTTTCTGTTGCATGACTAAAACTACTTTTGAACGTACACATGTTCCACCAAAACAAGTTCCTTTCCGAGACTATTTTCCGTCCAGCGCTTAGCGCCGCCCAAGACGATTGTGATTGGTTTAAAGAAATGCCAATAAACCGTTCCGTCTCGGAACTGAACTCTTTTCTTTTTTTAAGATTATCTGGCAATAATCTAACTAACTAAGCTTTGTTAGTCAGCGGCATGAATGTAACGGACGTTCATTAATATAAAATAGTTGCACACTATAGGTTCAAGACCCCAGCACTGTTAAAGGTCAAGAATAATCTTTAAATGTCAGCTTTTTAAGCCAAAAAAAACATTCAAATGTGTAACGGTATAACCCAGTGGAGATCCGGCCTACCTGCCCAGAGGCCTGACCCTCGGCTCTCGGGCTTCTCGATAGCGAGGCCCGGGGCTCCGAACGCACCACATTTTGGTTGCTGTAAAAACTAACGCTGCTGTCCTGGTAGCCGCTGTCTGAATACGAGGTCATCTGAGCCGAGTGGCCTCCGGAGCCTGAGAGGAAAGAGAGAGAAGGTGGTGAGGAAACACTGCGCCGTCATTGTTCCATTTTCTAAATCAATAGTCTCAGAAATAATTGCGATCAACAATACAATTGTCTATTTCGGTCCGATTTAAAAAGTTTTTTTTTTTTTTTTTTAAAACAATCCCGGGAGACATCTTTCGGTTATATATCTCGGTCATGTGACCCAGATAATGTAATAACACAAATACACAGCCTAGGAAGTAAACAAGGCCTCTTTATTATCATAAAACATTGTATCCCCCCTTGTTGTTTCTGTTGCTATGAACGTGTTTACGGTCAAGTGCAAACAACTATTTAAATAATAATAAAAATATATAGTCAGATCAATAATCACTTAAATAATCACAATTTGGCACAAATGATTAGCAGTCATACGTCTAAAGACCTTAGCTAATGTTAGCAATTCATTTGGTTAAACAAAGAAACTGTGATTACAGTGAATGGACAATTACACAGTTATGTAATAGAAATAAAGAGAAAAGGTGTCTATGTTTACTGTAAGTGTATGTATGTACATTTCCCCAGTGGACGGACGATCTATCTCTCTCTCTCTCTCAATTCAATTTTCTTTATTGGCATGAATGTCAGAAATAATATTGCAAAAGCATCAAGGATAATAATGTGAGAACTAAAATATCTCTCTCTCTCTCTCTCTCTCTCTCTCTCTCTCTCTCTCTCTCTCATATCTCATATCTCACTTGCCTTTCAACTTGTTAAAAGGCATTATGCATATAAACACATGCACGTGGATATTTGCATTAAGCCTTTGTGCTGGAACAATCTGCTTCAACAACGCTGGCCTACTTTCTCTCGAGGATGAAGAAGAGGGAGCATGTGAGGGATATTTTTACACTCTCAGACCACTCCGACCGTATGGAATATAAATAAGACCAAAGGCAAATATGTTCAAACAGCTACTTGGAATTTAAATGTGTACTGGTCATATTGTAATGTATTGTAATAAGAGGAAGGTTGAACAATCTTCAGGGGTTGCTTACAGCTTTTTTTCCCTTTGGATGCATTGCTTCCTTTTGTGTAATGACATTTGATTTTGTGTTTGCTGTGGCCTGTGCTGCACATCATTTAAAGCACTTATGTAGACCATAGCAATGGTTTAAGTCACGTGTCAAACTCAAGGCCCGGGGGGGGGGCAAATTTGGCCCCTCGCAAATGTTGATCCGGCCCGCATATCAATTTAGGTTCACAACTAATATTGGCCTGCCTAACTGTGCACAACACCAAAAGTCAGTCACACTGTAATTACATGACACTTAAAGCAGATTTTGGCAGATTTGCTGACTCTGAGCCTCAGAAATCCCCCCCACAACCAGAGAGTTTACATATTCAGGCTGTGAAACAGGTTGCTGGGAGTCAACTGTGTGGTCGCCTGCTTTTAAAAATGTAATCTTTGTTTTTCATGTTTTGCTAAATTCTATGATTCAATATGTTTTGCATAGTGCATTAGCCTGTGCAACATCTGTAGGCTTAAAGTATTTCCAAGTTCCAAGACGTGCACTAGCATGTGCGAGTGGCACGGTAACTGGCCAATGAGACATGACCATTACAGCGTTTGAAGCTCTAAATCAGAGATATTCAACAGGGGGTCCGTGACCCCTAGGGGGCCGCCGTATTGTGTCTAAAATGTTTTTGAAAGTTTCTTTTTTCAAAATTCAAATATGTCTGAAAATATACAATAATATGATTCCAACCTATTATTAGGAAAGATAATTTGGCCTATTTGTGAAAAGAAAACCATTTCATTTACACATTGAAGATAAGCTTGAGTTGATATATCATGCACCCCTTGTAATTATGTATATTTATCTTTTTTTTTATAGGGCTAGACGTTGTGTTTAACCAACCTGATGTAAGTTCTGCTCTTTTATTCAGTTATTTAACTGTGAGCATGAATTCAATAAACTCACACTCATACATAGAAGTTTCTCCTGCACACACAAGACTTCCCAGCTGCACTGACTGCATCAACGCCTTGCTCCATCAGCCTCCCGTGTTTTTGGGGTTTAACACAAGCTTTGAGGAAGTTTGATGGACCGAAAGTGTCAACCGCTCCAGTGAAGATGCCTAATGTCCAACAGCGACGGGCCGGGTGGTCGCACCACAGAGCTCCCAGGTGTGAATATACAGTATGTGAAACTTCTTTTTGACAAGACGCATATAAAGTATAAAATCCAGACAGCAAAGTGGAGACAGACGCCAAAAAAAAAACATGCAACAATTAAATCCCCCTTCCAATACGTTACCAGTTCTAGCAGCGCATTATCCAGACTTAAAAAAAACACGGAAGTTATGTTATGCTACAGTTAAAATAGCCTACAGAATATTTTCTGTTATCTAAAATTCTGTTATAAACAGTAAACAGTTATAAACTTCTGAAAATGTTTTAGAAAACTTCCCAAATGTCAGAAAAAGCGACAACGTGGACTTCTATCATCTCCCAAAACCCTCTGTGACGGACAAAAGATGTCAGAGCACAAATGATACAGTTTCGAAATGTAAAAAACAAAAATAGAACTGTGAATAACTTCTACGGACAATTTCTGTTAAAATATACAGACATACAACTGTTAATGCACATATTTGTTAGAGTGTAGACACCCCCACACACACACAATAACAATTTAACCCATAATAAAATAGATAAATGTTTAAAAAGTAAAGTGCCAGTGCTGAAGGGCCCCCTACAAGTCAGTGCATTCAAGAGTTATAAACTTCCAACACGCCCTTTAAATGTTTGGTCAGACCGTGTGGTGTGTACATTTAACAGACCCTCACTGTCATGCAGGGAGGCGCGGTCCGGTTCAGGCATGTAGAGTCCGTCCTCCGCCTCCAGGGGACGTCCCGGACATCCAGACGCCTTCGGGACTCCGCCCTGCGACTCTCCACCTGCAGAAGCATCTGCCGTTAGGTTCAAAACGCACGTACAGAAAGGCTAAAGTAAAGAACCTATTTTTTTCTTTTTTTCTCTTCTACAACCAGATTTATTTCTCAATGTGAGTTTTTAGTTTTTGCCGCCCTTTTCATTGCTTAATCTATTGTACTTTTCCCTTCGCCTGTCCCAATTCCCCCCAATCATTCCCCTTTGTCCGCACATAAACACACTCACACTATTTTTCTCACACATGCACGTACGCATGCACGCACACACACCAAGCATGCACACACACACACACACACACACACACACACACACACACACACACACACACACACACACGCACACACACGAACACCCACGAACACCCACACCATTTTGTTTCTTTTGTCCCGTTTGTTGATGTTTTAGTGTCAATTGTTCACACGTGGATTCATTTCTATTACATGATTTAGTCTCGTCTCTGTTTTGTCCCTCACCTGTATTGTGCTGCAACACTTAACACAAAAATAAAATAAAAGTTAAAAACAATCAGCAAGTCCTGGGTAGACGGTTGGGAAAAGTGACATCTCCCTACAATACGGTACCATAAAAAATCAAAACAAAGTCTGTATGGCGACACTTTCGCAGCATCACCTTTGCAGACAGAATTCCCCTTAAATCACAGATATTAAATGTATCGATTCTTTGACACAAAAGTATACAGCATTTTTATGACAGTACTTTTGTTTTATTGGAAAGCGGGGAGTGAAAAATGGCCCAGGAAACGGAGTCGACATATCTGTGAAAGAATAGTAAATGGGTCCATTTCAAAGGCCATACATTCTGGCGGAAACATTGGTTTTGTTTTGCTTCATCGGCCGGTGCTGCATTCAGGCAATTTTCAGCACTTTGGAGTCTAAATTGTCTTTCTACATCGGGGGAAAAAAGGCTTTCTTTGGGGCTGAAATCATATAGATTTGATTTAATGTTAAGCTGCAGGACCTTTTGTTTCCAGTATAAGATGGTAACACTTTATTATTAACCCATGCTAACTGAAAAAAAACATGCCACTCTGTAGGTATGGTGAAGGGTATGTGATGATGTGGGGGGGCTATTTAAATTCCAAAGTCCAAGGGAACTTTATCAGGATGCAAGTCTGTCTGCCTCTATGGGAATTTAACATAGAGGTGTGTATACTTATGCCCCCTGCATTTTAAGGAAGAACATTTATTTATTTACGATACATTATTCATTCACAAAGAAAATTGGTGTCCTTAAAGGTTGGATTTTCCCTCATTTTTTTAAATCAAGGCATTAAGATCGAATTCCAAAAGATCCATCATCCATCCATCTTTGTCCGCTTATCCGGTATCGGATCACGGGGGTAGCAGCTCCAGCAGGGGACCCCAAACTTCCCTTTCCTGAGCCACATTAACCAGCTCCGACTGGGGGATCCCGAGGCGTTCCCAGGCCAGGTTGGAGATATAATCCCTCCACCTAGTCCTGGGTCTTCCCCGAGGCCTCCTCCCAGCTGGACGTGCCTGAAACACCTCCCTAGGGAGGCGCCCAGGGGGCATCCTTACCAGATGCCCGAACCACCTCAACTGGCTCCTTTCGACGTGAAGGAGCAGCGGCTCTACTCCGAGCTCCTCACAGATGACTGAGCTTTTCACCCTATCTCTAAGGGAGACGCCAGCCACCCTCCTGAGGAAACCCATTTCGGCCGCTTGTACCCTGGATCTCGTTCTTTCGGTCATGACCCAGCCTTCATGACCATAGGTGAGGGTAGGAACGAAAACTGACCCGGTAGATTGAGAGCTTTGCCTTCTGGCTCAGCTCTCTTTTAAATCTAACGGTGTGATAAATTGAATGTAATACCGCACCCGCTGCGCTGATTCTCCGACCAATCTCCCGCTCCATTGTCCCCTCACTCGCGAACAAGACACCAAGGTACTTAAACTCCTTCACTTGGGGTAAGGACTCATTCCCTACCTGGAGAAGGCATTCCATCGGTTTCCTGCTGAGAACCATGGCCTCCGATTTAGAGGTGCTGATCCTCATCCCAACTGCTTCACACACTGCTGCGAACTGATCCAGTGAGTGCTGAAGGTTGCAGGCCGATGATGCCATCAGGACCACATCATCTGCAAAAAGCAGCGATGAGATCCCCAGCCCACCGAACTGCAACCCCTCTCCACCCCGACTACGCCTCGATATCCTGTCCATAAATACTACAAACAGGATTGGTGACAAAGCGCAGCCCTGGCGGAGGCCAACCCTCACCTGAAACGAGTCCGACTTACTGCCGAGAACCCGGACACATCTCTCGCTTTGGTTGTACAGAGGTTGGATGGCCCTGAGAAGGGACCCCCTCACCCCATACTACCGCAGCACCTCCCACAGTATCTCCCGGGGAACCAGGTCAAACGCTTTCTCCAGATCCACAAAACACATGTAGACTGGTTGGGCATACTCCCCTTGCGAGAGTAAAGATCTGGTCCATTGTTCCACGACCAGGACGGAATCCACATTGTTCCTCCTCAACCCGAGGTTCGACTATCCACCGAACCCTCCTTTCCAGCACCTTGGAGTAGACTTTACCGGGGAGGCTGAGAAGTGTGATACCCCTGTAATTGGCACACACCCTCTGGTCCCCCTTTTTGAAAAGGGGAACCACCACCCCGGTCTGCCACTCCTTAGGCACCGTCCCAGACTTCCACACAATGTTGAAGAGGCGTGTCAACCAAGACAACCCCTCCACACCCAGAGCCTTGAGCATTTCTGGACGGATCTCATCAATCCCTGGGGCTTTGCCACTGTGGAGTTGTTTAACTACCTCAGCAACTTCCACCAGGGAAATTGACGACAATCCCCCATCATCCTCCAGCTCTGCCTCTACCATAGAGGGCGTATTAGTCGGATTTAGGAGTTCCTTAAAGTGCTCCTTCCACCGCCCTATTACCTCCTCAGTTGAGGTCAACAGCGTCCCATCCTTACTGTACACAGCTTGGATGGTTCCCCGCTTCCCCCTCCTGAGGTGACGAACGGTTTTCCAGAAGCACCTTCTCCATGTCTTCTCCGAACTTCTCCCACATCCGCTGCTTTGCCTCTTTCACGGCAGAGGCTGCAGCCCTTCGGGCCCCTCGGTACCTTGCAACTGCCTCCGGAGTCCCCTGGGATAACATATCCCGAAAAGACTCCTTCTTCAGTTCGGACAGCTTCCCTGACCACCGGTGTCCACCACGGTGTTCGTGGGTTACTGCCCCTTGAGGCACCTAAGACCCTAAGACCACAGCTCCTAGCCGCGGCTTCAGCAATGGAAACTTTGAACATTGTCCACTCGGGTTCAATGCCCCCAGCTTCCACAGGGATGCACGAAAAGCTCCGCCGGAGGTGTGAGTTGAAAGTCTGTCGGACAGGGGCCTCCTCCAGACGTTCCCAATTTACCCGCACTACCCGTTTGGGCTTACCAGGTCTGTCCAGAGTCTTCCCCCACCCCCTGACCCAACTCACCACCAGATGGTGATCAGTTGACAGCTCCGCCCCTCTCTTCACCCGAGTGTCCAAAACACACGGCCTCAGATCAGATGAAACAATTATAAAATCGATCATTGACCTTCGGCCTAGGGTGCTCTGGTACCAGGTACACTTATGAGCATCCCTATGTTCGAACATGGTGTTCGTTATAGACAATCCATGACTAGCACAGAAGTCCAACAACAAACAACCACTCTGGTTTAGATCAGGGAGGCCGTTCCTCCCAATCACGCCTCTCCATGTGTCTCCATCATTGCCCACGTGTGCGTTGAAGTCCTCCAGCAGAACTATGGAGTCCCCCACTGGAGCCCCATACAGGACTCCACTCAAGGTCTCCAAGAAGGCCGAATACTCCAAACTCTTGTTTGGCGCATATGCACAAACAACAGTCAGAGTTTCCCCCCCCACAACCCGCAGGTGTAGTTAGGCGACCCTCTCGTCCACCGGGGTAAACTCCAACATAGCGGCGCTCAGCCGGGGGCTTGTGAATATCCCCACACCCACCCGGCGCCTCACACCCTGGGCAACTCCGGAGAAGAAAAGAGTCCAACCCCTATCCAGGAGTATGGTTCCAGAACCGAGACTGTGCGTAGAGGTAAGCCCCACCAGATCTAAACGGTACCCAGAGCCAGCGTCTGCTGCCCGGGTCTGGTCCATCGAGGCCCCTGACCTTCACTGCCACCCGTGTGGCAGCGCACCCGACCCCAGCGGTTCCTCCCACAGGTGGTGGGCCCATGGGATGGAGAGGGAGTTGCCACGTTGCTTCTTCGGGCCGACCGGGCTCCGTGGCAAACCCGGCCACCAGGCGCTTGCTGTCGAGCCCGCCATCTGGACCTGGCTCCAGACGGGGGCCCCGGGCTTCCTCCGGGCAGGGTAACTTCACCTCTTCCTCGTTGGCTCATAGGGTTTTTGAACCATTCTTTGTCTGGCCCCTCACCAGAGACCACTTTGCCTTGGGAGACCCTACCAGGAGCACACAGCTCCAGACAACACAGCCCTCAAGTTCATAGGGACACACAAACCTCTCCACCACAATAAGGTGATGGTTCCCGGAGAATTCCAAAAGATGTTTTTGTTTATTCCTCTTTTTAGTCAGCTTTAGCATGGATGTAGTCACTTATGCGGAGCAATGTATATAGAGAGAAAATGTATTCCTATCGCCAGCACTATACCTTGTGGTTTAGAATTGGAAGAATCTTCCTGTAACTTTATCTTCCTTAAAAAAAAAAAAAAAAAAAAACTTCAGGTTCAAAGTGAGAAATCATACCTGCAGATCTCCATGCAAACGACTTCTCGGATGAGCTTCGGCAGACGAAACGTGGAGGAAGTGGAGGAGAGGAGAAAGCAGAGAGAGACACATGAATCAAATTGGAGTCATGGCCGAATATGACATATTCAATCATCCAGGAAGAAAGGGTTTCAAATGTCAAAAAACATTCCTATATATATATAAAAAACATTTCTTCCCAAGCCTCTGTCATTACTGTGTGGATTTCAATTTACTTTTCAAATTGATAAAAAGATGAAGTGCGTTGATCCCAGCTGGGGATCAGACATGTTCTATAACCTGACGCTCAGCGCTGTGTTCTCTGGGCTAAGGGAACACCTGCAGCTGGAAAACTTCAAACTTATGACGCCCCTCTCTTTTCCTTCCCTCTTTCCTTCCCTCTCTTTCCTTCCCTACCTCCTTCCATCTCTCTCCTTCCCTACCTCCTTCCCTCTTTCCTTCCCTACATCCTTCCTTCTTTCTTCTTCCCTCTCTTTCCTTGCCTCTCTCTTCTTCCCGCTTTCCTTCCCTACCTCCTTCCGTTTCCTTCCCTCTTTCCTTCCCTACCACCTTTCCTCTCTTTCCTTCCCTACCTCTTTCCCTCTCTTTCCTTCCCTACCTCCATCCTTCTCTCTCCTTCCCTCTCTTCCCTTCCCTCTCATTTTCTCTCATAACAAGAACAAAAGACCAGTTTTTACTTTACAAAAATCCATATAAAAACAGATAATGTCCTGGCAGAAAATTACCAGTACCGTTAACTTTACAGATATTTCTTTTAATCCCACAAAAAAACAAAAAAAAACCCTGTGAAAAATCATTACAGAAAAATCCTTCATATTAAAGGCTAACTACCCTTTTTTTCAACCTGGAAACTAACCCTATTGTCCTGTGTTTGTGTCTAAGTGACCGATGGGAACAACAACCTTTGACATTGGTCCAGTATTAAGCAATATCGCTGCTGTCGGCAGTCAGAGACACAAACTACAATGTAAATTAATAGGGTGTGGCTGTTTTGTGGATCTGAAGGTTTCGGTTTTATGTTCAGAAGTGACGTATGCAGGTTGTGACAGCCCAATGTGACTGTCAAGTATCTGAACATCGTTCCTCATGAAGACAAACATCACTATTATGTGGTTTGACAGAGCAGCCTGCAACCACGCATGACTTACAGCCAACTGTAATTCTTACAAGGACAGAAATTGTGTTTTGAGTGCATTTTGGGACTTACAGAGAAGAGCCAGTAGATCTTAAAGTAACATTTTATCAACCTTATTTGAAGAAACTTCATTTTTTTAAATCAGGAAACGATATTGTGAATAAGTGGTACATTTCAGATTGAGATCTTATTTTTATGAACCATGAGAGCATTTTATAGCAACAACTTCAACTTCAATCCTTGAATAACAAAGAAACCAACCAAATCTCAGTGTAGTATCAATACGTTCTCTGTTATTTACTGGAAAATAAGATGCATCTTTTGTGATTCAATCCAAAAAAAAACATGCCGTCAAAGCTACCTGCTACTGTCTCCCGCTGGTGACTCAGCTCCCAGCATGCACCTCTCCAGCTGGCTCGCCACGATCTGCCGCTCCTCCTCTAGCTCCCGAGTCAGCCGCTCAAACTGAAGCTCCTACGGGAAGACAGTTATGGCAGTCATAACCCGACAGTGCCGACACCCACCACGACGCTGCAATTTAAGCCTCCTTTTAAAGCCCTATTTGATGCCAGTTAGAATTAGATGTTAAACCCATTTTGTATTTGTCCTGAATGACTCGACTGATTTCTCTCACCTGCTGTGAGCGAGCTGAGAGACTGCTAAAGTGGATTCAAGATTTAAAACACTAGACCTGTGTCTGAGCCGAGGACCCGCCGCAGAGCAGCCGAGGACAGCGCCCGGGGTCCGAGCGGCAGGTAGCCCTGCACCTATGTCAGGGGTTCCACTTCCGTTGCAGACTGAAATTCCGGCAGATTTCACTCATTTAGGCCGGATATCCGTTACCTTGTCCGGTCTTTTGTGTTGGCGTTCTTGTGTTGGATGTATGAGGACTATGATTAACTGCTCCTCAGATCTCTGCAGGGTAAATCCAGACAGCTAGCTAGACTATCTGTCCAATCGGAGTTTTCTGTTGCACGACTAAAACTACTTTTGAACATACACGTTCCACCAAAACAAGTTCCTTCCCGAGGCTTTTTTGTAGAGGTGCCGTTGCTCCGTACGGCGCTGAGCGCCACCCAAGATGATTGTGATTGGCTTAAAGAAATGCCAATAAATCAGAGCACGTTTTTCTCCCTTCCCAGGATGCTGTGTGGACTTGCCAGACCTTCCTCTGCAGCGCTGTTGAGGAAGGTCTGGCAATGAGAGACTAATATGGGGATGACAGTAAATATTGCAAGTTTTAAAGTCAAACTTAAACTTTTGTAGGACTTTCGACATTCAGTCAAATGTAAGCCTTCCGTTCACCATGACTAACCGTTTTTTTCCCTGGGAATTTAAGACGATAGATAACTATATCCAATTGTGTGAAGACCTTGACGCATTGAGACTTTCATGCCTACTTGTTTCTCTGTTTCTGGTCTCACTCTTTGAGTTGTACCACCTCCCAAACAAGGGATGGAGGCGTGTTTGTCCTGAAGGTTAATATGAATCAGATGCTCAGTTGGCACAGCACTTCATGATTTAAGGGAATCACTGATAAACGGGCCAATTGTCCTCTTGTTTACCCCTGAAACACCAAATTTCTTCATGATTACAAGACAATAGTTTGTACATTTCCAAAAATGTTATTAAGCACAGAAACATTGTGATATCTATCTCAAAATAAGCATGAAATGTAGCCATCAGTGTACTTTTGGCAATTTTGACAACCCAAAGACCAGCGGTGGAATGTAACTAAGTACATTTACTTCAGTACTTAAGTACAAATGTTGAGGTACTTGTACTTTACTTGAGTCTTTACTTTTCAGTATTTTTTGCAGGGTTACATTTGTACTTTTACTTAAGTAACGGCTCTGAATACTTCATCCACCGCTGCACAACACTTAAATATGCCCTACTTATTAAAGACACTACGATGCCTTGCTCAAGGGTATGACCGTAGAGCAGATGTTTGCCGATTGTGGTTGGAGAGCCGGTAGTTTTGGCACTCCCTCCTCTGTATTCTGTTACATAACACTAGAGGCTTCCCAGCTGCTTCATAAATCTTCTAGGAACCACAGCTGGTGTGTCAACACGGAGGTCCACTGGAGAATTAGTTGTCTGCAAATAATGTCTAAATATAAAAACCACCCGGCTGGAAAACACACCGCTTCCCAGGAAACCCTCGTTGGGAAGTAGTTCAGAAAAATACTCTCAGTCTGAGTGAAAGGTCTGATGAGGGCGATTTGCCTACTGTGACACAGTAAGCAGAGTTGTCTATATATTTTACCTTTAAGGGTGTGTGTGTGTGTGTGTGTGTGTGTGGTAGAGCGAGTGAGAGAGTGACGGTGATTAGCTTCGGACTCTAGAGGCATAGTGGGAGAAACAAAGTGGCTCCCCTGTGCTTTTTGACCACGTCCCACCAATCTGTAGCCAGAAAAGTTAACCCTCTCCTTGATTTCGGAGACCTTTGGCAACACCTGCACTGACGCCAATGTTTTGCCGACTGATTGGGTCTTATCGGTCACGATGTCTCGTTCTCTGAGACTAAAGCTGCTAACGTTACCATGGCAACTACCAGCAACGGGCGGAGTATACACGCTGCCTCCTGTTTATGCCCAGTATACTGGGATGTTGATGAGATATGAGGTTTGGGCGTGCAAGTTTAAAAGGAGATTAGTTCTTCTACTGGAGATAAAAACACCTGAGGCCTGTATTACGAAGCAGGATTTGGCGTTAACGAGCTAACTTAAGGTTCAACCCAGGATTTTCTGTACCACGACGGTGGATTAGTTGTTACCGGGTTCAATCGCCGTGGTAACTTATGCTGAACACCTAACCTGGTCGGGAGCAGGTTAAGTTGGAGATCAGAGATCAACCGGTGTAAAAGCACCGCCTACTGACCAATCAATACTCGACTGATAATGGCGTCACCGTTCTTATAGAAGATCAGGCGGAGCTCGGTGATCAGAGAGAGAGAGAGAGAGAGAGAGAGAGAGGGGGAGAGAGGGGTGCTCTCATAAAAGTTAAAACATTTAGAGACCGACAACCCCGTTAACATTCCATGATGGGTATTTTTATTACATATCGGCTATTTGTCGGCTTCTTGAGCAGTGTGTCACCAATGCGCACATCGGTTTGAATTATGTTTTTAAATGTTTTATTTGCTCTCCCGATCGCTTACCACTGCCAGGGTTGCAACTGAAATAATAGGCTAAAGCAACGACAGTTTATGGAAAGCACAAGTGTAATTATGGTCAGATCTTGGTCCTGACTGATGAGGAAGTGATACTGCTAAGAGTTGTGATTTACACATTTACAGCGTCCGCCATTTTTTTTGCCAGCTTTCCTGCCCGTTTTAGGAAGCAGCGACTGTATTGCGTTTTGCCTGTAAAACCGTGTCTGTGTTTTTCATATTTATGTAGAATTATAATTTGCTCTTATATAAAACATGCGGCTCTGGTAGATCGGTCTAGATTGGTCGTACTGTGCAAACTCCGCCTCTTTTATGTGAATGTGCGCGCCACTGGATTGGGAAACCCTGGGTCAATTGAACTAGTTGTTAACCACCATCGTGATACAGGTTATGCGGGACCGCGGTTGTTAGGTTAGGTGAAGCCGGGTAACTGAAAGAACGGCAGTAACAGAAAGTTTTGGGTTCCGTTGGGGAAACGGACCATATCGCCCCAGGCGTCCGACGTTCTCCCCCTTTAGCGGTCTTCTTTACAGTTACGTTTGACCCGCAAGTGGTGACTGTCCTGTGGACAAAAGGTGAAGGTGGGGAGAGTCCAAAAGCAACACCCGGCAACCATCCTATTGATGTAGCTAGGTGTATCCTCGGCCCCAAAGATACTCAGCAGCCAGCCCCAGCCGTGAAGTAAGTCTCTCAGCGTATCCTCGTCCGGGATATCGGGGGCCGCGGCTCGGCACCAGAGATACTCGGCGGCCAGCCCCAGTCGCGAAGTAGCTAGCTAAGTCTCTCAGAGGTGTCGAGTAACAATACAACAAACCTTTTTCCCCTCCCGGTGCTGAAAACATCCAAAAGGTGACACTGAGGTGAAATATATTGTGATATTGTTAGCTTGCTTGCTCGCTAACTGGTCAACTAGCTAGCTTACGTTAGCTACCAATACAAATCAAATCAAGAAAACGTAATTATGTGGGGGGAAACTGCAGCTATTTTATCAGAATGACATGAATAGACGTTACTAAATGTAACAAGGATAAAACTGTAATGGATAAACCTATCCGTGAACAGATCTATTTTAATCTGCAATTGTATTAAACTACAACTCTGTTTACGTCCATTGTTTTGATGGAGAGACCCCTAGCGGCAGAAATTACATATTGTACGTTTAAAATAATACAAAAGTTTATCCATCTATCTACATTTAATTTTTTTACTAGTACAGTAGGCTGAAAGCCCTTCAAATCCCAATCCTTTAAAAACTACAAAAGACACTTGAATCCACACAGCTTTTCATCCGTTTACGTCTCTTGATGAAAGCTCTTTTGTATTTGGGTCAGCTTTGGCCATGTGATGCACAGAGCCTTGACAGTCTCTTTAGTCAGAGGGTGTACAGAGATTTAGTTATCGGTCTCATCATGTTGGTTATTTGCTGGTGTCTCATGCACTAGGACTGTCTCTTCATGCTATCGCAGCTGGCAGCAAAAACAAAGTAAACTGGCCTGATTTCAGAGGCAATGAGTCTGCTTCTGAAATCAAAATGTACTCAGAAAAATAAACATTAATTCAGATTCAGATGCACCCCCTACTCCCTCCAAAAAAAATATCTAAGCGAATGAAAAAAGAACGATTATAAAAAGTGGTTGGCTTTCTGTATTCAATGTAATTAGCAAGCAAAGAAAAGAAATCTTTTCACAAGACCCCCATTCATTTTCAATCGTTTATTGTCATTAGCTTTAATGCTAAACTGTCACAGCATCACTGCTGACTCTGCCTCGACATCTCCTTACATCACTTCACAGCAGTGGTGGAATGTAACTAAGTACATTTACTCCAGCGCTGTACTTCAGTCTAAATGTTGAGGTACTTGTTACTTTACTTGAGTCTTTTCTTTTTATGCCGCTTTCTACTTCTACTCCGCTACATTTCAGAGAGAAATAATGTGCTTTTTACTCCACTACATTCATCTGTTACAGCTTTAGTTTCTAGTTACTTTACACATTAAGATTTCTGCACACAGAACACATGTAGTTTATAAAATCTGAAGTTTGATTCTAAAGTAAACTAGCCAACAATATAACGGCTACAAGTCCAGCTGAGATGATGAGACCATTAAACACACAACTGGTTGGATCCTTTACTCTTTCTACAATGGGAGGAGAGTTCTTTACTTTTAATACTTTAACTACATTTTCCTGATGATACTTACTTTTATTTAACATTTTCAATGCAGGACTTTTATTTGTAACAGAGTATTTTTACCGAGTGGTGTCAGTACTTTTACTTAAGTAAAGGATTTGAATACTTCTTCCACCACTGCTACAGAGACAGGACAGGGAACACACAGCCCTCCTTGTTTCAGCCTGGCCGCGTTAGGGCCTCGCCTCGAGGGACAAACAGAGCCACATGGCGCCGTGCGCCGCTCGCCTCGTGACGTCTGGGAACACGCCCAGCCCTGCCTGGTCGATGCAGAGCTGTGCCAGGCGATGTCTCGTACCAGCTGGAGGCTACTGGCCCATTCGCCGTGGCTTATTGTGCGCTGTCACAAAGTGTTTTTCTCTCTCTCTTATCGAGTGACACACCAACCACCTCAGCGTCTTACTCCTCCTTGCCGTGTCTAATCATAGCCCCCGCAGTTCAGTTTTATCCAGACTGCATCGGTGATATCCGTGAAATGTCCGGCCTAGTTCTGCCGCGGCGACACATTCCTGCTCTTGCTATAAAAACGCCATTTGAAAAATGGAGCATTCACACTTAAAGACACTTATTTTCAGGCCCATTTATGCTGCTCCGAGAAGCATTTATTTTACCAATATCTGTCGATGGCATACAATGAGGTACTTGTACTTTACTTGAGTCTTTTCTTTTCATGCCACTGCATTTCTGCATGGAGTACTTTTAATTTTAATACTTTAAGTGCATTTTTTTCCACCAATTGCCATCATAAAAAGGGAGCATTCACACTTAAGAGACACTTATTTTCAGGCCCATTTTGCTGCGAGAAGCTTTTCATTTTATGAATATCTGTCTGTCGACGCCACAACTTTAATTGTGTGCGTTTCAATTTCTTTTCAGAGGCACTGCGTCGTTTAACAATCACACAGGGAGAAATAATAATTAGAGGAAAAGCAGAGGTACCAGTTACTACACCCACAACAGCCTCAATAGACCAGAATGCCGTGCATCCCGCTTTTGTTTTTGACGTCTCTCTTGCTCTATCCGCCAACACATGTAACCCATGGATGCATTAAAGCCCCTGACGTCTCTTTATTCGCCCACCTTTGATAGAAAAGCAACAAGTTGATGCTCGAGGAGATGGTGGAAGTCACTAGGTAGATGAGGAAGGTGGACGCAAATTGGGTTCACCATGACTCCTGGAAATGAAGGAAACATCATAGATAGATGTGATTTGAAACAGTACCCAAGGGTGGATTTTCCTCTTTGATTTTCCACAAGAGAAATCAGCTTCCTGTTCCACGTCACCGGGACTTGCTGACCGCAAACAGGACTGACACGCAACCTTGAGCGCCCATGATGTTGAGTCAACAAGGCAGGCGGTATCTACAGGCCATCAAAAGCACTCCATTCCAAAAAATATGACAGAGAGCATGCTATCAAATCCAGGCAGCAGTTTTGTGCCTCAGTCGTCGACATCGATGACTGTTCATTTACAGGATAGTTCAGGCGCCGCCGGTAGTTCCGCCCGATGTCCCTCACTTTCCGCTTTCTTTGAATTAATTCTAAACTCCGGTCACATCGAGAAACATTAACCGGAACCTCTGAGCAACGTTACACGCTGAAAATGGTAAGTTTTAAGAAACAACTTCAACTTAACTTCATTTAATATTGTATGTGGCGTTTTTTGCGGCGTGCAAATGTTCCATCAAAACCAGTTCCTTCCCGAGTCTATTCTGCAGAGCCACCGTCGCTGCGTCCGGAGATTAGCGCCGCCCAAGACAATTGTGATTGGTTTAAAGAAATGCAACCAACCAGCGTTTTTGGTCCTATCCCAGAATGCTGTGTGGACTAGCCAGACCCTTCTCTGCAGCGCTGTGGAGGAAGGTCTGGCAATGTGAGACTAGTGCCTCAGACTACATTTACACCGCTACGTTTTGGTTTAAAAAGGAATATCTTCTGCTACGTTTCCCCCTCTCATTAAGTTTCAAGTTTATTTGTCACATGCATAGTCATACACTTACAACAAGCAGTGAAATGAATTCCTGACTCCACTCCAACTGTGCTATTATATAACTAATAGCATAGCTAAGTTATAAAACTTGAGTTAGAAATATGAATAAATAAGCTAAAAAATAAGGAATATACCACCCAGACTACCCCTACTCATAAATATAATAAAACCTTGTACTACTAAAGTGCTCACTAAAGTAGAGCCAGGGCTTAAAGTGCAAGGTGCATTGTGCAGTTTGTCATGTTTTGAGTCTTTCTGTATTAGCCATGAGGCTCCCGAATCGCTTGCCTGATTTCAGCAGCTGAACTAGGCAGCTGCCAGGGTGGGAGGTGTCTTTTAAAATCTTGACAGCCCTCCTCCAACATCTCTTCTGATGGAGTTCATCCAGGGATGGGAGAGCTGAACCGCAGCAACACTCAGCAGCACGGATCACTCGCTGGAGGGCCTTCCTGTCCTTCTCACAGGTGTTGCCATACCACGCTGCCATGCTCCGCGTCAGGATACTCTCCACAGTGGCAGAGTTAAAAGATCTTAAAATGGCTGGGCCAGTTTACCCCTCACATTCAGAGTGTGACCCTGCAGCTCATATGAGGCGAACCTTTCGCAGGAAGAGTGGCCACACGTCTCCATCAATCATCTGTATCGAGATTCGGTAAATTCACTTCGACGTCCACACGTAGTGTTTCTGGTCCTGTTCGTCAAAATCAATCCAAGTGTGGAGAGCGCTGACGTGGCCCAGTTGTTGTTTTATTGAGCCCCCACCCCCCCCCCCCCCCCCTCCTCTCTATCCTGGGAGGGGATTTGCTGAGCAGACATGTTCTGTTTTAGCAGCTCCCTGCGTCACATTCATACAGTGGGACCCGGCTTTTACACCTGGGAGCGACGGCTGCCACGGGGAACCAAACAAGTCCGCTTGTATTATATAAGATATTATATATATGCATATATAACTATCATAAATATGACATGTTTGGGTGTGCGTGAGCGACAAAAAGGTGTGTCAGCGGTTTGTTGGGTTACCATACAGATGTTTTTTTTAAGTTTGTTTTTTAATGTGATCTGTTGATTGTTGGAGCAGACGATGCGAGGAAATGTTCTGTGTGAGACAAAGTTTTATCTTATGTCAGAACTGAATTAAAACGTGTATAAAACAAATAAGACATCTACACTATTTACAGTTGTAATATTTGTTCATTTTTGTGTTTGAGTTAAATAAGAAGTTGAATGTCTGTCCATTAAATATGAAGCAACATACAGCAGTCAGTTAGCTTAGCACAAAGCCTGAAAACAGGGGGAAACCGCTAGCCTGGCTCTGTCCAAAATCTGCCTCCAAGCTAGCCTAGAAATCTAGACGCACCCTAGCAGCAGCTAATGAATTTGCAGCCAGGGTCAGTCTAGCTTGTCAGTCTGGTCCGATAGCTTGCGAGCTCGAAAAACCAAATTCTGGTCAGGCCAATCACATCGTGTATAGAGTCGGTGGGCGGGGCTTAACATAAGGACAGCAGAGTTGCGACGGTTCCGAGTGAATTCCCCGCTACTTGAAAACAAAGAAGATGGCTGCTGCTGCTGCTGGAGAACAGAGGTCTTTGGAATCGGCTTTGGCCGCGACTCTGGGAGACTTGGAGTTCAAAGAACAAAGAACGGCTCTGAAGTCATTCTTAAAAAAGGAAGATGTGTTCGGAGTTTTGACGACCGGATACGGCAAAAGTTTCATCTATCAACTAGCGTTGCTCTGATTGGCTATGAGTGCAGAGGGAATTTGAAAGACAACAGTTTATCCCGCCCCTCGGATTGAGCTCCACCAATGGTGAGTTCCCAGACCCAACATCTGGATGTGGGTCTGGCTCGTCAGGCTACCTCCAAGCCCCTCTAAAGCAAATGTAAAATGCAACAAGTATGCTGATGTGCAGTTGGAGGACAATTTTAATGCCAACCCAAAACAAGCCCAATCTCCAATAACAGAGATCTTCAACAGGGGGTCCGGGGTCCCTAGGGGGTCCTCAGAGTTACAGCATTATTGTTCATTTTCAAAAGTTTTTTCAGTACAGAAAAATACTTTGCACATCTATAACGTGAGACAGGTGCGTGGGAGCAGGATATGTAGGTCAAAAGTTGTAAAGAAACTCCGGCACACCGCCTAATTTGCAAAAAATAAATTCAATAGTAGGCAACATTTCAGTACTAGACCGTCATCTGGCTACATGAATCAAATGGAAGTTCCTTTGCAACTTTTTAAAAGTAAAAAAAAATTCAAAACGTCTTAACATGAATCCAACATATTATTAGCATATATAAATCAGCCTAATTGATGAAAAAAAAAAAAATGAATGATAGGCTTACTGGCACTAAGGTAGCCATCCACGGATACAGTTGATCCGGAGGATTCCCTGTCACGTGTGTTTAACATTAAAACATGATTTATAAAAATCATGCCACCAATTACTTTTATCGCTAGTTTTCTATGCACTAAAAGGTACTATGTATAAAAGGCTTTTATTTTTGTAGGCCCAGTTAAATATGCAACTGAAATTTGATAAACTATGTAGTAGGGGGTTCCTGCTCCGTCTCTCTCTTTCAGGTAAGGGGTCCTTGGCTTAAAAAATGTTGAAGACCCCTGTCCTCTGTACTTTGTACTTTGGCATATTGTGACAGCTGTGTGAACCGTTTGGATCTGATATCAGGGACATGTTTTTCAGTCTTGGTTTCACAGCGTGGTGCAAGCAGCAGCTACAGACGTCTCATCTTTCATGTCGCAGCATCTCTGCTGCAAGCTGTTGTCTCAACATCTAATCAATCTCTCAGTGTTTGCTCAAGAAGTGACAATATTTAAAAGAGGTAGATTTGTCCCCTTCAAAAAACAGGAAAATCAACCCACTCCCCAAAAGAGGTAACAATATAACCGTCCAGGGGGCTCAAAACATGTACGGAAAACAAGAACTGTGTCTACTTGAGCTACATCGGGTGGGTTAAAGAAACACAACAGGATCCCAAAAAAATAAAGATGTGTGGCCGGGTTAGCTCAGTTGGTAGAGCAGGTGCACATACAGTATATAGAGGTTTACTCCTCGACGCAGCGGCCACGAGTTCGACTCCGACCTGTGGTCCTTTGCTGCATGTCATCCCCCCCTCTCTCTCCCCTTTCATGTCTCCATCTGTCCTGTGGAAATAAAGGCCTAAAACGACGCTCATAAATGTCGTGGTTGAATTGTCAATGTTGAAACAGAAGCTACGCCGTTGGTTTTAGGGTTACCAAGTTGCCACGTCTCCAGCTCTGGTATTTCCCTGCTCACGTCTATCACTCCCCCGCTTTGAACAGGCTAAATGAGAGCAAAGTGGCGACGCACCAGGCTCCGAAACACAATGGAAGGCAATAACTGATGTGCTCCATTTAGCATGTCTAATTTGACATTTCTGTGGAGGAACTGCAGGCGGTAGATTTGACGCTTCGGCGGTGCCGCCGCCTGCATTCTCAACACAGAGAAAAGGTGATGCAAATTGATTCCATTTACTGGTCGCAGACTGTTCAACAGCCTGAGACGAGTACATGATCAAATGTTTGCTCTCTGGCAACTTGCACGTTCTGGAAATTGCAGGGTTGTCCGTTAGCTGTTAATCATCCATTTCTTGCCGTGCTGTTATCAACGTGTTAGGGAAATCCAGAAATCAGCTCTTTATCTCTGGAGATTATGGAGGTGCGATGATTCCGTATCAACGCTAACTACGGATTATAGCAATTTTGAATGTTCTTATAATAAAGTTTTCAGAGAAAGCTACAAATGCCCAACACAACACATGCATCTCCTTCGCTGCGATACAATGCACGTGAAGGGATAATGATGCAGCAGTCCTGGATCCTCATGTGTGAATTGTGTGAGTTTCCAGCAGCAGGCAGAGCTTTTCGAGGCATTAAGTATGATCAAAAAGCAAAAACCAGAAGCAACATCAAGGAAGCAAACAGCCTTAACTTCACATCAATTGAGAAATCAGAGCAATCTGAAGGCCCAGATTTTCTTGTTTGATAGCTCCAAAGAGATTGCAGATTAAAAGTAAGAGCAGAGTCTCTTTTCTTGGACATCTTAATCCTTCAAATAGCAGTGTGCAGTATTTCAGAGTCACACACCCAGGGACTAAGTAGAGAACATGGCCACTGTCCAGGCATAATTAAGAGCGAGAGAACAGACAGACTCCCATGATGACGGAGTAGAGAGAGGCATAAAAATAACAGCGCGGGAACGCAGGCAGACTGCAGCTGCAACAGGGTCTCTGTTGTGATTTTACCGCATTAATATGTAACACCAATCTGACTTTTTTTCCCCAATGAGTTAAGTGGAGTTAGTCAAAAAGTTAGTGGCGGAAAACAGATCCCGACTGTTGTTTCATATCAACATTCAGCGCCCAAAGTATGCCGGTGAGACATTAATTACACTTGACCTGATTTGACCAGAGACGACTGGGGGGGAGAGAATACAAGTAAAATACTGAAGTTGACTTTTTGAGGAGAAGCTTCAGTTCCGTTAAAAGCAGAAGACAAAACTGTAATGGAAATAGGTGAAAGGAAACGGGTACAAAAACACACTCACATCATCGCTTTCCGTTCTTATGAAGGGTCATTCTCACGAGGTGAATATTACCTGTGATTTGTAATAACTGCAGATGTTGTCTTTGCTCTTAAAAGGGTAACTACCGTTTTTTTCAACCTGGATCACTGCAGTCGGCAGCGGCGAATCAAGCTACAATGTAAGTTAACTGGTCAACTGTCCAGCTTGCATTTACTTTCACTAAAGTGCTTGTTTTGCTGCTGACAGGCTCAGATTATTATTCCAAGTGTCTGATAACAAGTTTTTCCTAAACTTCGTCGTTTTGGCGGCTAAACTTAACCGTCATCGCCGCATGACGCTCCCATTTTCTGGCTAAACTCCACCACCACGGCCCCTGAAAGGAGCGTCATCTGGCGGTGCCTGTAGCCGCCGCTGGTAGCCGGCGTCCCGGAGCTCTGTAGCGGCAAAATACAACCAACAACTGCTGCTCAGATTTTAATCGTTCTATGGCACTATAGACTGTTCACGTTACAGTGCTTTACTTACTTTAAAATACTTCTATTTCAGGTATAATATACGGTCTAATGGTGAAGTAGATAATCACTTTGAGGGGTAAAGATATCTGTGTCTCTATCTGTATTATTCATGCTACAAAATGAGCCCCAGGAAAACTAAATTGGAAGGTTGTCAGTGTAAACGCAGCCACAAAACTCGATCAAAAGTGGATGAATTGGTGAGTAAATGACCACGGCACGGTGGCTCAGTGGTTAGCAGTGAAGGGTTTGATCCCTGGTCGGGACAGGGCCTTTCTGTGTGGAGTCTGCATGTTCTCCCCGTGTTTGCGTGCGTTTCCTCCCACCTTAAAGACACGCATGCTAGGCAACCAGGTATACAGTTGAAAAGGATTAGCCATCTGGCTAGAACACTGGCGCATTTATAGAAATGTTGATTAATGTGCATTGTCCTAATCAAATAAATCATCTTAAAAAGGTGAGACAATAAAGCACACACAACAAGGGTGTGACTGCAGCATCTTGTGCCTCATTACCTGCTCTTTGACAGAAGCCAGGAGGTTGTTGGTGGTGGTGCTGCTGCTGGCGTTCGGTGGGAGGCCGTGACCGCTCTGCCCCTCTCTGACCGCCATGGGCCCTTCCCCCTCCTCCATCTCCTCGCTGTAGTCCAGAGCCGGCTGGCTGCTGACGAGCCCTCTCTGACCCTGCAGGAGGACTACAAGCCGGTTAGGATGTGGACAATAAGGATACACCGTGAAACGGAAAAATCACTGTCATGCCCCTGGGGGCCTCCGATTGTGTCAAAGCGCGACTTTACAGGCATCGTATTGTGTTTCACCTGCTTTAATAATCCAGCGGGGAATTGCTTTGACCCCGAAGCTCTGTGCTATTCTGTTTTTTTTAAACCTCTCCAATATCCCTGCAGAGAGGGAATTTACAGTGACCTTACAAGATCACTATGTTTCTACAACTCCCGAAAGGGGACTTGCTTTTTATGCACCTATAGGCTATATAGTATCAATTTCTGTAAGGAGTCATGATACAATTATATTGCTTTCATTCATATGTGGTATTATGAGGCTACCCAGTGGGGATGTAACTCTTACTGATTTTGACGATTTCCCCACAAAGCAATATGTTCACCTTAAAGGTTATGCATGGCATGTGCAGGTGTGCATTGCACGCTGCACAGAAGGCATTTAATAGCATGTCACGTTCATGATCTCCCCCCCACCCTCTCCACACACCCACATTAGAGATTGAGCTATCCGCGATGCGCCTAGTCGTATGCAACCTGTCTGTCAAACGTGCACATCAATCACTCAACGGCCATCCGGCAGCCAAGGACGAGGTCACAGCTACTCAGCCGACCAGAGAGCAGGGAGCGCGGCTGCAATGACACCGAGCCTCCCTGTCTGTTTCCGTGCCTGGTTCACACAAGCTGCCCGCCCGGCAGGCAGGCAGGCTGCGGCGGCTGTCAGTGCGACTCACCGGCCAGATGTTGCCGTTAGAAGCAGGCCACAGCTGGCTCGATCCGTCCTGTTACGCATCCATCCTCCCGCTGGCGGCCGTGACAGCTACTACATTTCCCACGCGACGTGTATACGCGACAAATCAACAAAACAAACAGCAAACAGTCCCGTGCGCGTCCACACACTCCTTGTGTGATATTGTCCTTTATTTTTTTGTACTTTCCTTTTTATCCGTTGTGGAGTTTAAATGAACCCATCTGTCTATATATCCCTGGCGTCCGCGCGGTAGGCTACCCAGCCAGCCAGCCACTATAACCGATCAGCGGCGTGACGTCACCATGCGGATTGTTTTCCGATACAAGAATCGATCAGCCACCGATGCACCGTCGCATGCGTTTGCTGTCGCGGCTGCAGAAGCCGCGTTGTAAAAGTGAGATGGCGCGCGGCAGCTCCGTGCTGGAAGAAGGATGCAGCCTGCAAGGTCCACGGTGCGCGTGCGTGAAAGAGAGTGTGTGTGTGTGTGTGTGTGCGCGCGCGCGCTCTCTCCTCTACACACTGCTTTAGGCCTGACTGGTCCTTAAAGATAATTAAATAGTAAAAGCTTATTAAGTAGCCTACTTTAGTATACATTATAGAAGTCTGATTGAAAATCACATTATTTTACTTACCGGACTGCAATGTAATCCTACAGGACAATTGCTCAGCGTTTATTTCATCCAATAAAAGTTCAATTTTTCTGTGTCTGACAACATTATGGAAAGGATCCCTACAGAGATTTTAAAATCTACAGAGAGTAAAATTCTCTGTTTAACCAGAAACAGCTCCTAAACCCACCAGACAACTTTATTAAAAAAAAATAATACTTTGTGTGTTTAGAGCCAACACTGTGGCAGTGGCAAAACAACCACTTTTGTTGATGTAAATTGAAGGTGCGCGATTGACCTATTAACTTACATTGCAGCCAGAGGTGTAGTGGTAAAAAAAGAGGTGGTTAAACTATAACTTCTGTGATCAGGTGGACCACGACGTGGTCACCCGGTAAGGTGGGCCACTGCCTACCGGTGTATGTGTATCCTGATGACATTGCTAGAGGCTATCATTTGACGGTACTACCAAGGGTATCACTGGTTGTTCCCTCATAGGTCACACAATCACTATTCAATTCATACATTAATCTAAGTTCTTGTTAAAGAGACTCTAGAAGGAATAATATGGTTGAAATCTATAAAGTTTACTAAATGACAAAACAGAGAGAACAAAAATATTTGAGAGATATAGAGGGAGGCTCATACAGTATCCAGGGCTTCCAATGCATAATATGTAATGATTATGGGTTTAGGGATTTGGGATTATTTTCATAGTTGATAAATCTGTTATTTTCTCAATTAATCGATTAGTTGTTTGGTCTATATGTCAGAAAAATGTGGAAAATATGGATCAGTGTTTCCCAAAAGTCCAGGATGACGTCTCTAAAATGTCTCGTTTTGTCAACAACTCAAAGATATTCAGTCACAGAGAGAAGACACTAGAACATATTCACATTTAACAAGCTGACATCAGAGAATGTTTTGCTTTTGTCTTAAAAATGACTCAAACAGACTAATTGATTATCAAAATAGTTGTTGATTACAGTTTTTAACAATTGCTAATGTAGCAGGTGCAGATTGACGACAGAAGGATGAATCTGGTGCCACAAATTTTAATTTAAATATAATTCAGATTCTGTAATTAACAGAAGAAAGACAATTTAAGTTGCACTGTACTTTCCACAAGCGTAATGGCTGCCGACATTAACAGACGCTTTTGCAAAACCTGTTACTTGTAACATGGGCTAATGGGAAAAGGTAGAGGTTACTTGTTGAGTCAGTGGCATGAATCTACGTGAACCAAATGTACCTCAAAAACATGAAGTTTAGTACTGTTTTCCGAGCTCACCCACTTTGGGCTTGTAGCCGAGGCCGTTTGCTGGCATCAGGAGGGCTGCTGTCTTGACGGTGCTTAAACAATTGCCGGATATCCATATTTACAATTCATTCATCATTACATGAGACATGTAGGCTAGTTTGGGCTAGTGACCATAGACTAAGCTAGTGACTGACGAATCTGGATGCAGTCTGCTGCTTCCTGCTGGATACGCTGGAGATGCTCGATGGTGGTATAAGCCCCCAACGTTGACTTGAAGGCAGTGCTGCGACCATTGACTTCATGATTTAAAGGCACCTAACATTGCCTAATCCTAGTGACTTCCAGGCATAGCTGCCTGGAAGTCGACGTTGGGGGCTTAAATCATCAAGCACCGCAAGAGATTGGTCAACACAGACAGTAATGCTGTGCACTATATAGGCAATTTAGAGGTGGATAAACGCTATTTAGAGGTGGATAAACGCTATTTCCGAATTTTGGGAGGTGCGTAAACGGCGTTTACGTGCGTTTAGCCTCCACTACATCCCTGATTGCAGCGTGTCCACCGCTGCCGACTGCAGTGATCTCAGATAATACTGGACCAACGTCAAAGATT
Source organism: Perca flavescens (assembly GCF_004354835.1). Classification (NCBI taxonomy): domain Eukaryota; kingdom Metazoa; phylum Chordata; class Actinopteri; order Perciformes; family Percidae; genus Perca; species Perca flavescens. Next base: position 16,834,037 of record NC_041354.1, read on the forward strand.
GTTGTTCCCATCAGTCACTTAGACACAAACAAAGTTACCCCCCTCTGAACACCCACACAAGTGCTTTCAATTACTCTGGCTGATTAGACCTCTGGCTCAGGTTAAAGGGGAGCCGGAGCTTAATTGGGAATTTATTAGGTCACAAATCATCTACCAATAAGAATGATAAAGGTGTCATTTGTCCTGCCCCTTCAGGTGCAACAGAGCTAACAGGAGACTCCGGAAGATGTCAATTAATCAGTGTATAGCCTACACACCCCCACAGTCCTGGAAGAGGTCTAATCCGCCAGATTAACTGAATACCCCCATACATGCAAACTCTTAAGAGGTGAAAAAGGTGACAAAAACCAGAACCCTGCACAAAAGATCCTCTATACTAAAGATAGAAGATTTCAAGCAGCGCCAATAGACCTTTTTCACGGCAGACTTGTTGACATGACAGAATAGGAAAAGCACAAGTGTATTCAAAACCATTAATGATGGCTGCATTCCATTTAGGAGAGGTCCTGGTATTAAACCATTACTGATGGCTGCATTCCACTTAGGAGAGACCCTGGTATTAAACCATTACTGATGGCTGCATTCCACTTAGGAGAGACCCTGGTATTAAACCATTACTGATGGCTGCATTCCACTTAGGAGAGGTCCTGGTATTAAACAATTACTGATGGCTGCATTCCACTTAGGAGAGGTCCTGGTATTGTACATGCTGACTCACTGAAATAGCTTACTGGGACACTTGCTGTGGAAAAGGTCCATGGTATGAAACGGTCCACACTTCCTGTCTCCTGAAGGGGCGTGGCCTTGTTTGAACGTGTTGTGAACGTTGTGTGGATGGAGGAAAAGTTATATTTATATAACTTAATACTTCCTTTCGCCAACTTTAGATATTTACACAGCTAAAAGACATATTTTGCAACACAAAGATTAGTTTTCTGAAGGCGTTCACCAACGTTAGCGGACGTTAGGATCTCTCTGTTGCGAGATCTCGCGGTAGTTTGATCTGAGACAGAAACATGTCTCAAACAAAGTCCATTTTTCCCTGATGTGTCCATCTGAAAAACGCCGTTTTTAGTGTCAGAATGTTCTAGAGATATGTGGCTTGTGAAGAATGGCTCAGATATTTACTTTAGTGAAAGAATTGCTCATAATCTGTGTTCACGTTCAACTTCTCCCGTTCTCGCACTCAGGAGCTGCCGCTAGTCTCCTAAAGAGGCGTGGCGGTGGAGAAACCCACGGGACACAGAGACAGGAAACTACGGAGTTAGGGCGTCTCGGTCTCTGCCTGAACCCCCTTAGTGGGGGGGGTCTAGGGGCATGCTCCTCCGGGACAATTTCTTCTCAAATATCAGCTTTCAAAATGTAGCACTCTAGTGTACTCTAAGAAGAAAAACATAAAAGGAAGAGGACAATATTTACTTCAGACACAAAAATATGTATTTGATTTGAAGTTGAGGATATGATTTTTTTTATTGTCACCCGTGTCTGTGTTCAGAGGCTTTAAACCAACAGATATAAGCTGAGTGAGTGCCGGAATTAGTACATTTGGTTAAAGAAGAAAAAACAAGTACACGAGTACATGCACATGCCCATTTATTGAAGGATAATTGAGAGTTTTGTGTGCAGTCATCAGGATAAGCGAGGTCTTACATTGAGTCGTTAGGTGGATTTCCCCTCACTACAAACACTTGAGGGATCTTCTGTTTTAAAGCTTCCTTCTTCAGTCTCTTCCGGTAAATTTTCATTTACAAAACAATGAAATAATACCACTTCATGGAGGACTTTGACAAGTTAAGCCACTAAAGGTTCCCGCTATTGGTTTGTAAACTGATACGCCACCAACTCACACTGGGAGAAGAGGAAGCAACGTGACCAAACACTATTTAACTGTAAATACTGTACCTGAATATAATGATATACCTATATTTAAGGAGTTCATACAAATAAACCTTTTTCTTCAAAAGCAAACCATATCAAAAGAAGATGATACATTCGCCATTTCGTCTACTGCAAATTAAAATCCAGTGCGTCTAGTTTTGAACACTTGACAACGTTTAATACCACATACAGATCAATTATGCATCATTGCGTAAATATATAGTGTTGGAAACAAAGTGACAAACAAACAAACAAGTCTGTTACTTTTGCATCATTTCTGAGACGCAAGGTGATGAACTTGTTGGATTTACGGGAACAGACTCAGAGCTTTAATCTTGCTGTTATACTCCCAAATAATTCATTCCTCGTCTTTTCATTTTTAAGAGCATTTTCTCCGCCCGACAAATGTCCCTGTAGGATTAGGATTTTACTGTCACCGTGCAGGTTCACAGTTACGGCGAGGAAATTATATAACTGTTAAATGACTCGAGGCTGAACTGTCTAGCAAATGTCGCAGGAATGAAATCTATTACCTTTTTTTGAGATTATCCTGACTGACAAACGAAATACGCAACCCCACAAATAAGCAGGGGACAATGAGGTGGAGTAATGACTCCCATTGTCTGCGGTGGTTTTGGAGCAGTAAGGCCAACTGTGTGAGCACTCTAAACTCGTATGTGTGTGAACTTAAAAATCGGGCTTTCTGTAAAGTAAACCGTAAAACAAAAAGGCACACTGCTGTTGAAAAGTGTTTCTGCAGAGGTCAACGAGGGTAAATTGAAGCCCTAATTAATATCACACGAGTTAAATTTGCCACCCGTTTCACAATCGTACTGGATTGACTCACTGAAGTGTCAAAGTATGACGGAAACCAGTAGGGAGGATGAGGCTTAAAAATCGTTATCACACATCCACAAAAAATTCCAGCAGTATACATCAATAATTCCTAATGATAGAATCAATCAAATGAATGCAAACGGGATGCAGACTGGTGGCAGAAAATAGATGGAATGTATTAACCGATTAGCAATTAAGCTTAATTAGGTTGTTGCTAAAATTGACATTTGCTCATTATAAGACAATGAGCTTCCTAGCTACTGTCGCCTAGCAATACTGAGAGTGATTACTACTAATAAAAAAAAGGAATTTCAATACTAATTTAGATTACGTTAGAGTAAAATCTAAGTTTTTTTGTTTTTAAAGAATGAATATTGCAGATGTAGGGGACCTTGTATGTAGGGATCCTTGTCTCTGGTTGGCAGACTTTTATTCGAGACAGATCTTTATTCTGTAAGTATGTTTTTAGAATATCATAACCACTCGAGCAGGCTTTTCCACTGCTTCAGAAACGGAAGTTGCAAAGTTTTCATATGCAACAATGTCGCAGTAACCATTTCTCTCATCTTAACGGAATAAACTCCCATCAGATGGATAAACACGACATTAATGGAGGGTTTTGTTGTGATCGGGCTGTACACTAACACTAAGTTCTCCTACTGATGTTTATAAAGTCAAAACACTGCATGAGCAGACAAAAAAAACTGCTTGGTTGGCACGTTCAGAACTCACTTTGTTTTTTAAAAGTTGTCCACCTTAAGCGTGATTCGTGGTTCTGCGGAGGCTCCACACAGAGCTTTCGGCGTAACCGACTGCATAGATATAACGCAGCAGCATAAATCACGCCTTAATCTTCACAGGGAAATACACTGGACCGGACTTTCAGCTTGGCAGTCTGCTAAAGGTGGCCATTTCCCCTCAAATTTCCCAGAATACGTATCGGTTGTTGCACGAGTTTCGGGTTTACCGGGCTGAATGAGAGCGCAATTAAGAGAACACTGGAGAGCTTTAACATGTAGAGTTGACCCAATTCAGTTATATCATTAGCACGCTTCTGAGATACTTGGACTGCCATCGAAACACTTTGCATTATTAGCGATTTACTGGGGAGCTTCCTAATAAACAGTGGCGAGGAAATTGATCTTGCAGCACCGGATAGTGTTCAAAATAGCCGTGTAAACATCACGAGTTAATTTAGTGTTTCAACATGAGGCATTTTTCTTCTGAATGGGCTTTTATTATGATAATTGGGAGTAAAAGCTTTCATAAAAATGCACAATAAAACGAGGCATGTTCGATTTTTACGGAGTCAAAAACAACAGAATTGTGGGTGGTTTAGTAGAGAAGGGCAACCTTTTGCAGAGCAGCAACCTTACAAAAAAAAAAAAAAAATCATCTTTGGCCCTTGAACCAAACAAAGCACGGCGGCTGTGGCCATCAGTACGCACTTTGGCATGTGGTCACAGCTGCAGGGTGGCTGTCTCAACAAATGATTGTTTCCACCCCCCCCACAGTCGAAAACAAAAAAAACTCTTAACATCCCTTCAGAGAGCAGGAACCCTCGATCGAAACAAATTATATTTCACGTCACTGGAACCACATTTCATTAGCACTAACATTTTTTAACTTCACTAGCTCGATCTTCATACAACCAGGGAAGGAAACTAACACCAGCCATCAGTCAAAAAAAAGCTTTCGGCTGGCACAGCCGTCTAGCTAACCAGCTGGTGAAATAGTTCTTTTTCACTCAACCCTATGGACCCAACATTCGTTAGTTTCCTGCCCTGTGCACAACTCGTCTTTCAAATCGAGAAACAACAACACAGATAAATACCGCGAGCACGACGGACACAATCTACTCAACAAAATCTGTGTGAATACTTTTTTTTACAAATGAAAGCAAATAAATAAAAAGAGAGCAGTACCTTTGCATAAACATGAGTACAAAACCTAACAGTCAGTGGATGTACAATAGTTGCGAGTGAAACCGAGAGGGGCAGAGTGGTGTGTTCGTGGATTTGTGGAAACCATAAACCAGTGTTGGGACGACCCCCGTTTCCCTCGAGACCAGAACCTGTATGCACTACTCCAGGTCGTCGCCATTGTCCTCCGTCCCAACGGTGCTGGTCTGATCTGAGGTCACGCCTAGAAAACAAAGCAAACATCAACATCCAAGCAAACTCTCGGCTTAAACACTTGAGGCCCTGACATGCCAAGCTGACGGCCGGGGACTAGTGGCGCCTTGGTCTTGGCCAAAAATTAGCACTAGAACACAGCGCAGAGACTACAGCCGACGGCCTAGTACCACGTACGTTGTGCGCCTGCGTGAGAGGAAATAACTCCCCATGCCAGCAGGCGGCGGTAATCTATTCTTCATTCAACAAGGGGAAGAGGGCGGCCAGCGGGCTAGTAAACTAGCTTGCTTGCTAGGGGGCTAATTGTTTAGCGGTGCAGATGGTGCAGAGAGAGAGAAAGGTCTATTAAGGTCTTTCTATTAAACTAGTAGAGTGCCCGTTCAAAATGGGCCTGTTTGGAATTTGGAGATTACTTGGCCTGTGGCATTGCTGCTTGTAGCTTTCTCCAGAACCACCGTCCCCCAAAAATAGTTAGAGGAGGAACCCAAAGCAGTTGATATTCAACCCTACGATATAGCCTACAACTGACTTACTTTGTACTCCTATTTCGGCCATGTTTTAACGGCCCAAAAAAAGGCCCCTGAAGGCCACCTTGGTGTGTCGGGGCCTTTAGATCAACAACAAAATGAAACTGTTCCCCACTGTTCATAAACCTGAAAATAAGCCCGTGTCTTACTTGAGGCATCGTCGTCATTAGGAGACTTCTTCTTGTCCTCGACATAGCCATGACTCAGCAGCTTGGACATGCTGACCGGAGGAGCCTTCTTCTCATAACACCTGGAGAGGCGACACGACATAGCACCGGCATTTAGAGCTGGAACAATTCAACATTTTTGCTGTACAATGAATTATAAAATCTTTTTGTTTATATCTATGAAGTAAACCATGCACCTTTATTATCATAAAACAGTTTTTCTAACTGTATCCCCTCCCCCCTTGATATCTGAGTAACGTGCTTAGGGTCACTTATATAATTACAATTTGGCATATGTAAACAAAATCAACGATTACCAGTCATAAGCCTTAAGGCTTATGACTGGTAATCGTTGATTTTGACCTTGGCTAATAATTGCAGTTAATAATTGTCACAGACCTACCAACTTGAGGCTTAGAAAGTCTCTCAAAACCTTTGTCCAACACCTTTTATTTATGGTGCAGCCACTAAATATTTGCGCCAGAGTTTTATTGTCTTATGTATTCCAGCACATCGATCGATACTCACGTTCGCTTGTATTTGTTGGTCATGGACAGACCGCCAAGCTCATCGGCAACTTCATCAGGAGACATCTGCGGGAGGAAAAAGTTACCCAGATTTTATTGAACCTGCTTAATTTGTGTCGCACTTAATGACAGTTGCAGAGCTCAACAGTGTGGTTCCGGAAGTAAAAAAAAAAAAAAAAAAAAGAAAGTTAATTTTCCCAGTAAGGATTTAGATTATCAGCTATAGGGCCCTATCTCGCACTCGGCGCAGCGCCCGCGCTAAGCCCGACCCAAGTGTCAGTTTCCCGTCCAGCGCCCGTGTCGTTTAAATAGCAAATGCACCTGGGGTATTGCTATCTTGAGGCAGTGGAAAGTGCAGAAGCACAAAAACATGCAGAAGATTAAAAATACAAATATTACAATGTGAAATAGTATTATATGCTCAAGCGCTTTCACGCATGAGCAGATCAGTTTCTTCTCCTGAAAATCTCTCCTTCCTGCTTAATAAATCCATCATAATAGCAACGCGCCAAGTTCCAAACACGGGAATGGGAGATGACACTCTGATTGGTTAATTGCATGTTACACCCAAAACACACCTATGATTAATTAAGACACTATAGGCTGATTTATGCTTCTGCGTCAAATCGACGGCGTACACCTGCAGACCCCTCTGCGTCACGGTTCATCTCGTAACTGGTTGGCTCGGTTCCAGACTTAAAACTCTTTATAAATCAGCAATTTTTGAAAGGTCAACAGAACAACTGAACTGGGGAAGAACCACTTCTGGATCCAGGGCCGTTAAATAATTGACCGGTCACTGTTGAGCTCCATCGCCTGAATGTTGCAGCCACATTATCAGACAAAGAAATCCGGATAGTTCCGACTCTTGTACTGCAGAATTATAGACAGATTGATTCACTTTATTGCCAAATGTACAAGCCGACAAGCAACTTGGATCAGATCTTGCCAATAGCGCAAAAGATGAAGTGATGGGGAGAAAACTTGAGATGCAGTTTGTCATGCGATGGAAAATGATTAAAAGAAACATGAACAAGCATGAGCATGAACCCAGCAGCACCAGCAAACAACATCCTTAAATAGTCACTAAAATATAGTCATTCTACTGCAAGTTACACTGATTTTAATCCGACAGTTACCCTGTGTAATACTACCAAACTTCATCTGTTATATGAACACTTTCCTATAAATATGAACTTGTGCCGGGAAAATATATATAAATATATACATATATTTTAGCTAAAGCCTCCTCCGCAACATATCTGTCTTGATAACACTACCAAGAAATATAGAGTTTAAAAAGAATTGTTTTTTTTGTACCTTGATAGAAAAAGAAAAAACATTGTATAAAATGTACTTTACATGAACTTGTGTTTTTAAAATAAGGTCCTTTCAATGCGTCACTCTGTACTCACCTGAAACTTCTATAAATATTTCCACAAATATTCCACGCAGCCAACAAGCACCGGCAGAAAAATGAAGCCCAAAATGGATTTTTAAACCAAACTGCGAATGCGACGATGGAGTTAATTAGGTGAAAAAAAGGGAAAGGGTGTGGTAAATAAATGAATAAATAAAAAAAGAATGTAAGACATGGACACGGTATAAAATCTTTGGGGGTGACTAGTTTGGTCCATTCACCTTCTCCTTATTGGGGGAAAATCTACCATCTCTTTCCCAGGACGAACCGTTATCGGTGCCAAACGGTGCAGCCAGGGGCTGCATGCCCCCCATCATCTTGCTGTCGGGAGATGTTGGTTTGCTCCCGCTGTAAGCACAAAACCACGGTGATATAAGTTGTATTGCTGGCCAGTAGTTAACCCTCCTGTTGTCCTCGGGTCATATTTGACCCATTTTCAAAAAAGGTTCTATATCAGAAATTTGGGTTTCTAAGGGGAAAAGTGACAAGTTTAGAAAAAGAACAAAGTTTTCATTTTGATCCAGAAAAACAAACTGTTGCACGTCGTAGGGCTGATCAGATATATTACCACTGGGCTGCACGGCACGAGGAAGATATCTAAGTGTGATTATTTTGACTGATGTTGCGATATGATCCACGATATTGGAGGGAATGATCATTTTTGTAAAAATGTAAAAATTCAAGAAACGTAAATGCTTATTGGTGGGATTTCTGGGAGGATCGGTACCAAACAAAGACCTTTTCTTTAGTCTGTAGGATAGAATTTGTAAGCCGGGACGTCTCTGCAGCTCCACAATACTTGATTCAAAATAGTCTGACGCTTGTTTTGCCTTTAACAAATATTGGGGGTTAATCTACAGGGGTTTATTACACATCCATGATCTAAACAAGCACGTTCTCCGCTCTCTGTACCAGTTTTAGAATAATAATATTGCCCCTCCTGCTATTATATTATGACCAAAAGGATTGATTTACACACATTTGATCGCCGCCTTCCTCTCAAGGAAATCCATTTATTATACAGTTATGTTAATTGTATTCTACCACCAGATACATGCATACTGTATCAATATTAATGGATTATTTAGAAATGCATTTTTTTCTTCATCGTTATTTCTAAGTGTCAGCCTTTTCAAGACCATTGTGACCCTTATCACGACATAAAAAAACCCCCCAAAAAAACAAAGTCAGATGTCAGAGTCCGGAGACATTGTCTTAAACAATTCCCTGATGTCTTCATTGGCATTAGAGGACTGGTCTATATTGGCTGCAAAATGAAAAATGCGACAAAAACATTGAAAATTGCCCAATTTTTTTTTTTTTAAAAGGCAACAAAAACGTCAAAAAAAAGATACAAAAACCCTAAAAAAAAAAAAAAAAAGGAACAAAAATGTTAAAAGCCCAGTTTTGATTATTGAGGGGGGGTTGGGGGGTGGTGTTGCCTGTTTTACACTCTTTGCCCAACGGGTGGCGGTGTGAGTAAATAAACCCTTTTGTGAAGCCGGTTTGCTGGAAAGCTTCATGGGGGTTCATCTCGCCATCACTAGATACATCTTCACCACGTTAGATCGCTCATTTGTGTGTCTAAGCAGTGTTCGTACCTCTTTAACTCATCACCAAACCAGTTGGGTGGATTGTAGGGCTTCATGGGTTTGTCATCAGCGTCAGCATCATGACTCAGCAGCCCTGCAGAGAGAGAGGAGGGGGGGGGAGCGACAACATTAAAAACTGCCAGCAGTTATGAAGCACTGTATTTGAAAGCCCTTAACAGGCAGTCTCTTCATCTCATGGGCTTAATAATGACGCTCCTATACTAAATACCTGAAATTTAGCAGTTTGGGGATCAATAAAGTCTATATTAACTAATAGGTGTTGAAATCTGACAAAACTAATTTGTATCCATCTGGAACATTTACTTGGAGGCAATATACTTTACATAACCAGACACTTATGCATGCCCGAAATAATACTCCGGAGCAGTGGCCGGGTTGGGTCAGTGGTAGAGCAGGCGCACATGTACTGAGAGGTTTATGCCTCGATGCAGAGGTCCAGGGTTCAAATCCGACCTGTGATATGCATGTCTTCCCCCTCTCTCTCCCCTAGCTGGCCTATCAAAATAAAAGGCAGAAAAATAATAATAATAATAATAATAATAATAATAATAATAATAATAATAATAATAATAATAATACTGAGCAGCAGCGGGGGACTTCTTGCTGTTGTTGCAAAGCAACAAATTTGATAGAATTGTTTTCACTCGGTTTGTCAAAGACTTAGGTGCGCATATTTGGCGAAGGGGTGTAGGGGTCCTCCCCTCAAGAAAATGTGATATTTTTCAATAAAAATAAAAAGCAATTTTAACCTCATTTTGGACCGTTATTATCTCCATATGTGTCTAAAATGTTGGAGAAGCTAGAGCAGATAATCAATAAATAACACAAAAAAAATGTAGTCCAAGTACAATCATTAGATCGGAGTATTTCGGAGTATCTGAGTGTCATTTAGTTAGTTTTGATACTCAAATTGATTTTATGCGGCTGCCAAAAATGGCTTCTAATGGTAGGGAAAGCCCTGCCCTTTTACCTTTGTGTCCACCTCCCTTTGCGAGCTTCACATACTCCGAGTCTGACTCAAAGATCCCAACTCGCCGGCCGGTGGTCCGTTCCACCGGAGAGGTTTCGTCTGCCGTTTGGGACAGACCGGGGATCTGGGAGGTCGGTCCAGTCATGCCGCTGGCCACAACCCCAGTCTTTATACCTGCAAGGACCCGAGAATTACATCTGCTTGCTTTGCTATGTAGCTCCTATTATCAGCAAACAAACGCTATAGTGTATGTGCTGATTGGCTGAGATTTTCTCCTTAGGGTATTGAATGACAAGGCATTTTTCAATACTTCAGAGGCAATTTGGTCAATGCCTAAAGAGTGCTGAATTTGGTACCCAGCACTACCTGTCATTCAATACCCAATTTCCATGTCTAAGGAGTAAATCTCATCAGCGTCAGTGAGCCAATGAGCACGCAGCATGCTTCTACTAAGAACAAATAATGTCTGTGATTGGCTGTCTAGTAGGAGCTGATACATAAATAGAAAGATTTGTGCCATAATGTGTAATGTTGTAATTCCTAAAATATGTGATAACGTTGTTAAATATCACGATAAAGATATTACCTGCGCTAATTGAACAGATATTAAAGTGTTCTCAGTTCTGCTGCTTTCAGTATTCTGCTAAAATACAACACACAAATGAGTAACATTTTAAAGTGCAGTTTTCTGCTGATATTTTCTTTCAACAAACAGAAAATCTCTGAGTGTCTTTCACGATGTGTCGCAGCCTTTCGCGGTGTGTGTATTGCACCAGTTGATATTGTGGTGGCTATTTATAAAAAAAAAAAAAAAAAAAAAAAAAAACGTGATGCAGTGCATGTTCAGGGAAACTCACTCATCTAAAGTCTATCTTTTTGTGTTTTGTTGTGGTGACTTGACAGCACAATGCATTTCAGCAACAGTAAGCTTTAGAAATGGCACATTTTTGTAGCTTTAAGTATTCAAATGGTGATGAAGCAAGAAAATGTTTTGGTTTAGAAATGAATTTAGTCTTACCACCGGGCTTGGTCCTTCGATGGTTGGGTACAGCGGTATTCATATCACCTGAAGACATTTGACAATCTGTTGACCAAAAAGGAATACTTTATAGTCTGTTAATGGCACAATGAAACATAACACAAATGAAAGGCCACCCTGATTGTTAGCAAACATAAAAGTCATAAAATATGACTTAAGGCCTAAATCAATAGCTTGAGCTTATTTTAAAAAATCTGAACACATCTAAAACTCAAAGCACCAGTTGTTGCACTTTCAAAAGATGTCTTGCCTATTTTTTCCCCATCCCCATCTTCCGCCACAATGGCCACAGATGGGCAGTGGCCTAAAACCATTAAGAGCAACTCTGATTTATTGGGACATTATTTATTACTTAGTACATAGTATGTATGCCGAATTTACCAAAAGACAAAACATTAATAAAATATTTAAAAAAAAATATGTCAGACAAGTCGTATGCCGTTAACTTATAGCAAAGCCGTCTTAAATTATCGATTTTTCTGATGGAGTTTGGCCTTCTGTTTCCAAACATGTAACAGAGCGGCCCGTCTGCGCTTTTCATCGTAGTAGCAATTAGGATGAATTAGAAAAAATAAATAAGGAGAAATAAGACGAGTCTTATGTATGCATGTAAAACGAGATATATTAAATAAGACCAGCTAACCGTACCGCCAATAAAAGAAGGCTAACGTTATATTTATAACAAAAAAAGACATTTGATAATAAGTAGGCAGACTTTCCGTTAACGTTACATGCCAGCTAGCGTAAAATTGTTTGTCCATACACACAATATATTGTCGAAATATATAAAAGCACACATTAGTAAGAGACATAAGGTCTAGCGTCATAGTTTAACTTAACGTTAGCCAGGTAGCTAACAAAGCCTCGCTAGTTAGCTAGCCGCCTAATGTTCGATAGTTGCCGCAGTGGTTTTCCACCGCTAACCTTAATTTGCGCCGCAACAACGCTAGTTTTTACGGAAGCAGCTAACTATTCTACTCGGAGAAAATCAGACACACGTCTTACGTTATATTGTTTTTTCCTTTCGTTGCAATTACTGAGCGGCTTGCTGCAATTAGATGCCGTTAGCTCCTTCTATTCTGCAGGCAAAGGCTGGACACGGCCACAAACACTTCCTGTACGCCAAACAAAGATCGTGCATATCAGAAACCGCCTGACGTAATTTTGTAGTCATCCGTTCGACTATTCACAGCAAAGGGGCGGGGAGCAGATCTTGAAAGGGGGCAGAGTGAGAGCTCTCCATATTAGTCATGCTATTACTCCATTGAGAAACGATCTTTGGCCGTTTAGAACTCAATCTGAACCAAAATCCATTTATTAACATGTTATTAACGGTTCCAACTGCAGATTTGATTAAAAAAATCCTTTATTAATGACTTATTAGCATTTACAACTTCAGAACTAATTGCTTATTAGTACGTCAGAGACCCATGAGCATGTATAATCGATTACCAACATTTTTAACTGCATATTGTCACAACCTGGCAACCCCAATGATTGATAATGATGTATTAACCATTATAAAGCCATAAGCTTCAACTCAAGGGTTCCTTATTAAAACGTGGCACTGTTAACTTTTGCATATCTAGAATTACTACTGGCATAGAATTACTACACTGCGCACTCATTCTGTTATGTCTTTCATTCTGTATTTCTAAATCGCTGCCTGTTGTTGTTGGAATGTTTTTTGTATGTGCGTGTTTTGTCTCTACTTTTATTTTTTACATTTCAATGTTTTTAAAGCAGCACCTTGGTGCTTCTTTGTGCAGCACTTTGGTCAGCTTATGTTTAAATGTGCTCTAGAAATAAACTGTACATCCTTACTCACTATTCTCATTAAACAGTAAGTTGTTTAAATGTATATTTACCTTTGGGGCATAAGACTGAACAGAACTGACTCAACATAAAAAATATTGTTTCAATGACAGGCAGCATGACTGAAAACCAATAAGCAAATGGACAAACTCATCTAATCCACAAACTCTTTATTTCAATTCAACATGATCATTTTGCCATAACATTTCACATCAACCTCCCCTGTACCCATCCCAAACAGATACGCACTATATCTTACCGAAACCTAAAGTCTCTCTGTCTCAATTCACTTTCCTCCCATATCGGAAATACAATTTCCATACCCAGCATCCCTGAAAACTCAACTACTGACGATCTAGTAGTTCACTACAATCGCTCACTCACATCCAGCCTCAATACTCTCGCACCAGTGAAAACTGCAATAGTTACATTCTCCCGTTCTGCTCCCTGGTTCAACCCAAAACTGAACAAACTTAAAAAAGAACGCAGACAACTAGAACGCTTACATAAGAAAACTGTACTCACTGTACACCTACAAGCCTACAAGGATCACAGCCAACACTATAGATCAGCGCTCACATCAGCCCGCACAGCTTTTTACTCTGGTATTATTCACTCTGGATCCTCCAACCCCAAGACACTGTTTGCCACAGTCAATAAACTACTGAAACCCATTGACAATATCACCCGCTTATTCACCATGGACAAATGCAATAATTTCATTGATTTCTTTAAATACAAAATTGACTGCATTCACCAAGAACTCTCTGCGAATATCTCTCCTAGTACAGACCCTCAACCGGACTTATCCCTTCCATTTCATATCACTCTCCCCTCCCTATCAGGCATCACAGAAACTGATCTCATAGAACATCTCAACAAAATCCACCTCACAACCTGCCCACTGGACCCCATTCCATCTGCATTGGTCAAGCACTGCCTCCCCTGCCTCAGCCCACTTATTATGGTTATCATAAACTCCTCTCTCACATCTGGAACAGTTCCCTCCTCCTTCAAAGTCGCCGCCATTACACCTATACTCAAAAAACCTGGCTTGGATCCTGACAACCCCAACAATTTCCAGCCCATCTCTAACCTACCTTTCCTATCAAAAATCCTGGAACGCTCTGTTGCCTCTCAACTAAAACATCACCTTCTTTCCAATCAGCTCTACGAAACCTTTCAGTCTGGATTCCGCTCTCATCACTCTACTGAAACTGCACTACTCAAAGTAACAAATGACCTCCCGCTTGCTTCTGACTCTGGTTCCCTCTCTATTCTCCTCCTACTTGACCTCTCTGCCGCTTTCGACACCATTGACCACTCCATCCTTCTACAACGTCTAAAAAATCTGGGCATCTCTGGTTCAGCGCTCTCCTGGTTCACCTCCTACCTTACCAACAGATCTTAACTCATATCCATCAACAACTGTACGTCCCATACCATACTGGTCAATCACGGAGTCCATCAAGGTTCAGTGCTAGGTCCTCTTCTGTTTATCCTGTATATGCTTCCCCTTGGACTTATCATTCAAAATCACGGACTCAAATTCCACAGTTACGCAGACGACACACAACTATACCTCAGCACTAGATCCATCACTCCTGCCACAGTATCAACCATCACAAAATGCCTCTCTGTAATAAAAACCTGGATGACTGCCAATTTCCACCAACTACAACAAATCTGAAATCATCATCATTGGTCCAAAATCACTACTCCCCTCTTCCCAAGATTTCGCTCTCTCCATCGCTGGACATACAGTCAACACCTCACTCCAGATCCAAAATCTTGGTATCATTTTTGACCCCACACTCACTTTTAAGCCCCATATCCGTCATATCACCAAAACTGCCTTTTTCCACCTACGTAACATTGCTCGTCTTCGCCCCACTCTCTCGACATCTGCTGCTGAAACTGTCATCCATGCATTCATTACATCAAGACTTGACTACTGCAACAGCCTCCTATATGGTCTCCCTTCATCTGTCTTACAAAAACTCCAATATGTTCAAAACTCTGCTGCTCGCCTCCTCACCCACACCGGTTCAAGACAACACATCACCCCTGTCCTTCAACAGCTTCACTGGCTCCCTGTACAACAACGCATCCATTACAAAGTTCTACTCATCACCTACAAAGCTCTCAATAATCTGGCCCCTCCATACCTCACAGACCTCTTACAGCACCATCGCCCCTCCAGATGCCTTCGCTCAGCTGACTTAAACCTCCTCAAACCCATCACCAAATCAACCCACCGAACTCTGGGGGACCGAGCCTTTGCAATAGCTACCCCCACCCTCTGGAACTCACTCCCCATCCACATCAGAAACTCGGACTCACTGGACACCTAAAAAAAACTGCTCAAAACTCACTTGTTTCAATTGGCCTGTACATAATTTACTTATCTTGTTTGTTTGTTTCTTTCTTTCTTTCTTTGTAAAGCGTCTTTGAGTTCCATGTAAAGCGCTATAAAACTTATGTATTATTATTATTATTATTATTATTAGTAGTAGTAGTAGTAGTAGTATTATATTAACTCTGTTAAAAACAATTGCCATCACAGTGCCTTCCATTAAAACAACTTAATATGCTCTCATACAGTCTATCAAACGTTGGATTTTAGGGCAATGCTTTCCAAATGGGAATGTTTTCTAAGAAACAGCAATACATTCAGTAAGTACATTTAAACACAGTGGCGCCCTGCAGGGAGTCAGAAGCAGTAATCCTGACTGGGAACAGGCAGAATGACCTGACTGGGAACAGGCAGTTTTAAGGCAGTTTGCATGACAATCAACACTCCAACTACCGTAGTTACCTTGCCTGTCACCCAATCGAAGGTGGGGTTGTGTTTCCTCATTCAGGGGTAACGAAGAACCAGGGGAATGTGGTGAGGATAGGATGAAGAAGGAGATGACTTCTGAGTGATTGCCCGATAACAGCATCTTAACTGGTTCCGTCCGCATGATCAAACGTGCCAGTAGTCTGCCATCTAGGGTAGTCGCTTCTATGGCCTACGGAAGTTGCTCCTTGGAAAGGCCCCAGCTGTTCCACCATGTCGGCATCAATAAAGCTGTCGTCCGCTCCGGAGTCAACGAGGGCATGGATCTCTACAGATTGATCTTTCCTGATGAGGGTGGCAGGGAAAAGGGTTCTGGCTTGGGTTGAGGGAGACTGATGTTGGCTCGCTAGAAGACCTCCCACACCTAGCAAGCCTGGGAGTTTACCGGGCGCTGAGGACAGGACTCCTCCTGTAATGGCTCGCGTGTTGGCAGTAGAGGCAGCTGTTGGTCTCATGTCTACGCTGGCGCTCCTCAACGGATAACCCTGGCCTTCCTACCTCCATGGGTTCGGGGTCAGGCGGTATCACCTCTCTTCTAGTCTCATGGGGTGTCTCTAAAATTAAACTTTACTTCCTTACAAACTTTACTTCCTTACTCACTATTCTCATTAAACAGTAAGTTTTTTAAATGTATATTTACCTTTGGGGCATAAGACTGAACTGAACTGACTCAACATACTGTAAAAATATTGTTTCAATGACAGGCAGCATGACTGAAAACCAATAAGCAAATGGACAAACTCATCTAATCCACAAACTCTTTATTTCAATTCAACATAACTTATTTAATTAGGATAAACTCTATTAGTAGTATTATATTAACTATGTTAAAAACAATTGCCATCACAGTGCCTTCCATTAAAACAACTTATGCTCTCATACAGTCTATCAAAAATTGTTATTTTGCTGCCACACACACACACACACATACACACACACACACACACAGGTTATTTCCCAAATAAGATAAACAAATTAATTTTCTGGGATTCTAGGGCAATGCTTTCTAAATGGGAATGTTTTCTAAGAAACAGCAATACATTCAGTAAGTACATTTTGGAATGAAGGCTTCAACTCATTTACATTTAAACACAGTATCATCAGCGCATGCACTAAACACCTTCTCGCAGTAAGAACAGGTTAATGTGTAAGGAACCAATACATGATATGTTAGGAAGAATATTGTAAGCGCTCTCTGATTGGCAGCCAACTTCGCTTGGCAGACAAACTCTTTTTTTCCCGGCTCGGGGGGTCGCTCAGGAGTCTGTGACGCATTCGGGGCACAAGATGTCGTCTTTGCACGTCAGGAAACCCCGGCCCACCAGAGACGCGCTGCAACCTTTGCAGTTGAAGCAGTCGGTGTGCCACTGCCGCTGCTCGAACGAGATGTACTTGGTGCCCCCGATACCTTAAAACAGAAGCAACAGTGGCTGGGTTAGCTCAGCTGGTACAGCAGGCGCACACATATAGAGGTTTACTACCTCGACGCAGCGGCCCCGGGTTCAACTCCGGCCTGCGGCCCTTTGCTGCATGTCATTCCCCCTCTCTCTCCCCTTTCATGTCTTCATCTGTCCTGTGTAATTAGTCTCAAATGCCCAAAAAAGTAACAGAAGCAACAAAGAGAAGCCGTGAGTGACCTACAACATGAGTCCCATGATCTCTGTAATGCAATAATCCCGTAACTGATGGTCATTGGATACACGTTCCGGGGAAAAGGTCCCTTCCATGTTACAGGTCGTTAATACTGTGGTTTCTTCTCTCTATTTGGAGTTCACTTTTCGAATGATATGTAATGAGATTTGACCTTGTTATAGCCATGTATTTCGGGACAAATTAAGATTTTCCCACACCCAATCCCATGTTTCTGATGAACATCCAATGCAGCATTAGACATTGAAACATGGATTCCCTTTTGTTCCTAGTAGACCGTGTTTCTAGTACTTGAGACCGGTCTTGGTCTCAAGACCACTTTTTGAAGGTCTCGGAATCAACCGCATTTTTACTCGGCCTCAGATAAAGAGGACTCAGGATTTTATTTCAAGATCAGTACAGAACACAACTTCAGGGCTATCACTAAGTTGCCTGTGTAACGTCTGATTTATGTGTTAACATCATTACTATGTCGCTTCGTGGCCGGGTTAGCTCAGTTGGTAGAGCGGGCACACATATACAGAGCTGATGCCTCGATGCAGAAGGCCCAGGGTTCGAGTCTGACCTGTAACCGTTTGCTGCACGTCTCCCCCCCTCTCTCTACCTGTCCTATCCATTGAAGGCGGAAATGCCCCGAAATATAATATCTAAAATTCAAACATTAGGCTAAATCAAATCTTGCTTGTTTTTCAGAGCTTGACCCATAATGAGGGACTAAAAGTAAGGTTATCTCGGCTTCTGCTGCTTTGATTATGTACATTATACTCTAAACCTTAGGGTTAGAGTTATTTTTTCACACATATTGTGTGGACTAGCCAGACCCTCCTCCACAGCGCTGTGGAGGAAGGTTTTTGCTATGCAGGACTACAAAAGGATAAGTGAAACGTAATTTCACTGGCAGTGAGCTAAATTTAGTGCATTTTTGTACTACTCTTTGATTGCCGTGTTGTGGTAATTTGATCTATTTTAACAAACGCTTTACCGCTGATTGGGCCGGTGCAGTGAGCACATTTCTTGGCAAACAGGTTGCAGAAGCAGTCGAGGCAGTAGGCAAAGTCGTCCCGAGAGGTGAAGCGCTGGCCGGCCAGCTGCTGCTTGCAGCCGATGCAGACAAAGCACTCCTTATGCCAGGGCTGGTCACGGTAGTTCACTCCTACAGTGGTGATGGGCTGAAAGACATAGAATCACATGTCAGGTATGCTGTGTGAATATATAGCTGTTGACATTTTATAGACCTACTCAATCTGTAAAGTGTCCTGGGATAACTCCTGTTATGATATAACACATCTTGCACCTGGCGCAGCGCAGCGCAAAGCCCGCTGCAAGTGTCTTTGTTAGTTTAAGACCGACGCAGTTGTCAGTTTCCCGTTCAGCGCCCGCGTTGTTTAAATAGCAAGCGCACCTGAGCCCATCTGTGCGCCCATGGGCGTTCTGGTCTTACAGGGAGGTGTGTTCAGGTGCATTCTGGGCGTTCTGGTCTTACAGGGAGGTGTGTTCAGGTGCATTCTTGGGCGTGTTGCTATCTTGAGGCAATGGGAAGGGATCGCGCCATTACACACACAGGGACGCACAGCAGCACACACACATGCAGAAGATTACAAATAAAAATATTACGGTGCAAATCCTCCATCATAACAGCAATGTTCCAAGGTCCAAATGCGCCTGGCTTTTAAAGGGAATGGGAGCTGACCCTCTGATTGGTTGATTGCATGTTACGCCCAAAACACACCTATTAATTAATGAAGACACTAAGTACAACCCTTTTGAACCATGCGCCCGGCGTACGGACCCTTTTTTCCACCTTCAAACTAGCAAAAGTGGATTTTGGAAAAGGCCTAAACACACCTGCACCAGGCGCCTCACGCCGTGCGCTTTGATCATTAAAATAGGGCACTCAAAATTGAGTGCCCTATTTTAAGTGTGTGACGAGGTGGATCTGGTTTTATACCTTCTTGCAGGTGATGCACTGCGGGGCAAACTGTATCTCGTAGCAGGGCATGCAGTAGTTGTTGGCGTCCTTCTGGATGAAGCTGCGGGTGCCTATGGGCTGCTGGCAGCGGTTGCAGGTGAAACAGTTCTTGTGCCAGCTGTTGCCCTTATGCTCCATCTTTTTGGAGCCTGGGGGCAGAGGGGGTGGGGGGGAGAGAAAGAGTGGGAAAGTGGCAGGGAGATCAGAAAAGGGAGATCAATAAGATACTTACATGGAAAGTTTTACAAGCCATAAACACTTCATCACATCGGTATGTACAGTATGTTTGTATGTATGATCTGAATACTTCGTCCATCACTACGCCTGACGGTAGCATTAGGCAACTCACACAGCTCATAGAGACAGTTTAAAACACTAAGCTATACTATACACTATAACACACAATTAGCAGTAAACATGTTCTATCTTTCACAGCTCAGTCATATCTGAACACATGGACACAAACTCCATAATTATCTCCAATGTCCATCGGGAATAAAGCAAATCCGCTTTGAAATCCTGGAAAGAAGAAAGCTCCTTATATCTGAAGAACACGTCTGAAAATTGGTCACGTTTTCTAAGTTTCCATTAGTATCAAAGTAATCCAGCGATAGTTGTCTGTGCATTCTTGAGTACAGAGAAATCAGAAACTTTTAATTGTTAATTTGGCATACTTTTAATGGTACTTTTACTTAAAGGGTCCCATATGGTGAAATTGGGTTTTTATGGGATTTTGTGTGTGATATAGCTGTGAAAATGTGAAATCGCTCACTGCCACCATAACTAAACTAGACTAGATGTATTTGCCACGTAGAAAACCGGGTAACCAATGGTTGTTGTGTTCCAAAATCGACATAGCTCCGCCCCCTTTTCCAACATTTCACTGCATAGCCAGAGCCGTGAGGAGTACGAAGCAGAAGAGTCATGTCGTTGCTAAAAACCGGCCATGAGAAGTGCATCATTCCTGGGTGCAGAGCATCAAATAGTACTGCACGCCCTTACAAAAAAGAAAATGGCGCAGACAAGTGGGTGGAAGTCTTGCCTCGACCTGTCCTGAGTCAGGCATTACGGATAGGTAACAACTGGCCATTTTACACCACAGTGTCTTACGTTAATGTTATATGATGATGGAGTGCTACAGTGTGTGGTATTAGTACTTTTACTGAAGTAAAGCATCTGAATACTTCTTCCGCTGCTGGCAAGGATGGAGACGATAAAAGTACGGCCTCCTCACCTGGCATGATGGTCTTCAGACACGAGTGGCACTTGGAGGAGTACTCGCTGCTGTAGCACTCGACGCACATCAGCAGGTCGCCCTTGGTGGCGAAAGGCCGCTCCACCAGAGACTGGCTGCACGTGACGCAGAGGAAGCATTCGCTGTGCCAGTGGCGGCCCTTGTACGACAGATCCTGCAGAGTTAAGAGGGAAACTGTTACGTTGCAATCTTTATTTTTGGGGGGCTTTTCCGCCTTTAATTGACAGAACAGCTAGGTGAGAAAGGAGAGAGAGAGAGAGAGAGAGAGAGGGGGAAGACATGCAGGAAATCGTCACAGGTTGGATTTGGCCTCTGCGTCGAGGCATAAACCTCTAAGTTTAAGCGCCTGCTCTACCACTGATCCAACCAGGCCACTACTTTTCTTTTTTTTTATAAACATAACACAAATATACATACATACATACTGTAGAAACATATATATACACACACACATAAACACACACAAACATACATACACACATATACTGTAGAAACATACATATATGCATACTGTAGAAACATACAAACACACATTCATACACACATATACATATATACTGTAGAAAAATATGCATACATATGCACGCACGTACACACACGCACCCACACATACACACACACACACACACACACACACACACACACACACACATATATACACATATATATATATATATATTCAAAGTCTATATTTACATAATAAATCAAATTTACCCAGATTCAAATTAAGTAATTCATGGCAGGAGATAAAGTATCAAAAAAAGAGTCAGCTAATCATACTGTGAAATGAAAGAAAATCCCAACTCAGGATCCCATGTCTTTGTTATCCAGTAGCCATAGTCTTCCATTTGTTTATATCAAAAGATTTAGCTCTACCTATCACAAGGTTTCTGTCTAAAGTTTCAGCTTATCTGCCAACAATAAAATATCATGTAACAGCAGAGTATTTTTTTTTACAGTGTGGTATCAATTATTTTGCTGAAGTAAAGGATCGGAGGACTCCTTCCACCGCTGTCTGGGGGGCGGGGGGCTTTTCACTGAGGTGGGATAATAAAGTGACCTTGCTGGTGCAGCTGATGAGCTTCTGGCACACTTCACAGTTGTTGGAGAAAAGCTCATCGTAGCATTTGATGCAGTACGGGTTGTTCTCCTTCAGGATGTACTTCAGCCCAAACAGGGACGCCTTACACTCTGTGCAGTCGTACGGCTCAGTCATTTTGACTGGAATCTCCTCTCTGTGTCTTCTGTCCTGCAAGATAATAAAAAAAAATATATATATATATATATATAAAAAAACATTCAAACACAGAGTCATGCAGACAGAAGTCCTAAAGATGATCTAATTGCAGCCGAGATGTGTCGCCGTCTAAACTTTAAAAAATTTGGATTGGATTTCTATAATTGGAGAGCTGACTCTTTTCTGCAAATCATGCCTTCATTACCGTGTACCAGGTACAGAGAGTCGCCCTTCTCAGATTCCTGGACACTTAATTGAGTACTACATACATCAAATTAGTACAAGGAATGCTGCAAACAACATGTAGAGTAGATGCCTACTACTT
The DNA here is from genome assembly GCF_004354835.1 of Perca flavescens. NCBI lineage: Eukaryota > Metazoa > Chordata > Actinopteri > Perciformes > Percidae > Perca > Perca flavescens. The sequence goes on from NC_041354.1 coordinate 16,856,243, forward strand.
TATTAATGGACATCATGTGACTTTTAAATCTGGTTTACTCGCTCCAAAAGAGTTTAAATCGAAGTATAAGGGGGGGGGGGGGGTCTTGATTTGCTCTGCGTCCTAACAATTCCTCAAAATCCTTTGGATGAAAGAGTGGAAAAGCAACGAAGGAAAAAAAAAGGGTAAAGACAAAGTATAGAAGGAAAAGAAGAAATGAAAACGTGCTGCAGCAGTGCTTTCCCTCGGTTTATGGAAGATTTACGTGCGCAGATTTGGCGGAGGGGTTTAGGCGTCCTTCCTCAAGAAAATGTGATTTTTTTAAATAAATGAAATATGCAATTTGACATCCATTTTGTAGCATTACTATAACCATATCTATGTCTAAAACGTTAGAAAAGCCAGAGAAGATAAATAAACAGCATTCAAAAAGACAAAACGTGCTAAAGAAGTCCAACTATAAGTATTAGATTTGAGAAGTCTTTTCGTTTGTGTGATGCATTAAAGTTTTTGGCGCTTCTTGTGCCGCCTTTACATTCCTTCAGCTTAAGGTGCTGCCAAAAACAGCTCGGGCGCTGCACCTACAGGCCCTGACACACCAACACGATTATGGGCCATCAGACAGTCTGGCGACGTCAGTGACTCGAGTCTGTTCGGTGTGTTCGGTGCCCTCGTCAGTCAGAGGAGCCGCAGCCAGACCCAAATGAGCGTTCGTCCAATCAGCTGTCGTTTTCATTTTTTGGGCGACAATACAGATTAGCGCCGCCTGCTGCTATGGAGATGTATTACGTCTCACGCACGCGCAGAACGTACACTCGAGTCGGTGTCTCTTCGGTGTCTCTTCGGTGTTTTCAGAGGTACTTTTTGGACCAACTCGGGGAGCCGACTGATCAGTCCGACTGGCTTTTCTGCCAGCTGGTCAGCTGTTGGGTTGGTGTGTCAGGGGCTTTAGACTCGTAACGGAAGAAGAAATGTTTGGCATTGTCATCTATCGCAGACTTCTTAGAAAACATCTCACTCTGCTGGAAGATGATTTTGAGCGTTATTGTTGAGCAGAAAGCATTGTTTAGAGGTTCAAATATCTAAGATGGAAGAAGCAGTCGAAGACTTTGCCACCTGATTTTGTGTACCTATGTTTTCATTTGTCTTTTTATTTATTGTATTTCACTTTATTGTGAAGCTGAGTGGAATTAAACACACTGTTTGAATCGTTTCCAGTTTTCTAAAATGGGAGGAGTTTTTTTGGCATTTAGTACTTTTTACTTTTAATACTTTAACTACATTTCCCTGATGATGATGATGATGATGATACTTGACTCAAGTTACAGTTTCAATGCAGGGCTTTTACTTGTAACAGAGTATTTTTTTTACAGTGTGGTATTAGTACTTTTACTTAAAGCAATAGTAAGTGATGTTAATAGTGTGTTTTTTATCTGTGAAAAGTGCTATTTACTTACTTATCTAACTACCTACTTACTCACTCACTTACTCACTCACCTACTTACTCACTCACTCACCTACTTATCTCCCTACCTACTACTACTTACTCAATCACTCACTCACTTACTTATTCACTCACTCACCTACTTACTTACTTATCTCCCTACCTACTACTACCTACTTACTTACTTATCTACCTACCTACCTACCTACCTACCCACTCACTTACTTACTTACTGACTGACTTACTTACTTATCTCCCTACCTACCTACCTACTTACTTACTTACTTATCTACCTACCTACTTACTTACTTACTTATCTACCTACCTACCTACTTACTTATTCACTCACTCACCTACTTACTTACTTATCTCCCTACCTACTACTACCTACTTACTTACTTATCTACCTACCTACCTACCTACCTACCCACTCACTTACTTACTTACTGACTGACTTACTTACTTATCTCCCTACCTACCTACCTACTTACTTACTTACTTATCTACCTACCTACTTACTTACTTATCTACCTACCTACCTACTTACTTACCCACTCACTCACTCAGTCACTCAGTCACTCACTCACTCACTTTAAAAAAAGAAAATGCTGCATAAAACCTCTGAATCAATTCAACTAAAAGGTCTTCAAAGAGGGGACTCTTCTGGGTCAGTTCAGTACACACATCTGATAACATGGACAGAGCCTAAATGTCTGGGAAACAACCACACAGGACGCTGAGATCATTATAATATTATTAGATTATTTCTGCCTTGTTAACTCTTGGCAGTCGGAAGCGGCCCATACTGGCAATGAACAGGACGTTAGGGTCAGTGGCAGAAGAAGTGTTCAGATCCTTAAGTCCTAAAACCACTCTGGTACCTGGGAATGGTATTTCGGAATTAAAAGCTTTAGGCCTTGAACTGTCTTGATTCCCTAAAGTATTGTGTTGTAGGTCTTGGTTTTAAAGGTCTACGTAACGCTACCTCTAATGCTCTTTGAAATGCTCCCGCAGCGCTTTGGAGTCTTTTGTTTGTTTTGTCGTGATATAGGTCTTAAATTTCATTCATAATGGTGTAACAAAAAGTCTTAAAAAGTCTTACATTTGACTTGGGGAAACCTGCAGAAACCCTGGTTACAAGTAAAAGTCCCGCATTAAAAATCAAGTAAAGATTCAGATCCTTTACTGCAGTAAAAGTACTAATATCACACTGTGAAAATACTCTGTTACAGTTAAAGTCCTGCATTGAACATGTTTCTTAAGTAAAGTTCTGTAAGTATCATCAGGAAAATGTAGTTAAAGTATTAAAAGTAAAGAACTCTCCTCCCATTGTAGAAAGAGTAAAGGATCCAACCAGTTGTGTGTTTAATGGTCTCATCATCTCAGCTGGACTTGTAGCCGTTATATTGTTGGCTAGTTTACTTTAGAATCAAACATCAGATTTTATAAACTACATGTGTTTTGTGTGCAGAAATCTTAATGTGTAAAATAACTAGTAATTAACGCTGTAACAGATGAATGTAGTGGAGTAACTAAAGTACAATATTTCTCTCTGAAATATAGCGGAGTAGAAGTAGAAAGTGGCATGAAAAGAAAAGACTCAAGTAAAGTACAAGTACCTCAACATTTGGACTTAAGTACAGTACAGGAGTAAATGTCCTTAGTTACATTCCACTGCTGTGCTTCAGTGTACAGCTGCGAACAGACTCTGTGTCAGACTGCAGGACGGACATTTTGCATGTTTCTACTCGAGGGTGAAGGATTTTTGCACATGGTGTGTGATTGATTTTAATAACTTTAAGAATCATTTTCTTTTATAAATCCCTTGAAGGTCTTTTTTTTGAACACATTATTTTGGTAGTGAACAAAGGTTCAACAAGAACAAAACAGTGCTCTGTCTTTACCCAGAATAAGTTAATACAATAATGTGAGTAATTGAATAATGTGTATTTCCCAAAACACAAAGGCTGCTATTACTGGCCAGAGCAGTAAGACTTTTCAAATGTTGTTCTTGTTAAGTCGTTATTACCTGTAGATGATAGCCAGTGATTTCATTCTTTGGCTAATAGTTTGCAGATGACTTTCATCTTAATTTGGTATATTAAAGTTTGGATAAAACTGTTTTCTTTCTGCCATCTAACCATGTTTCCTGCACATCTTTTGAAATCAAAACATTTACAAGACCTCTTTTTATAAACCTTTTCATGTAAGGTTGGCCGAGGTGGACGCACAGATGGTAACATCAATCTCCAACCAAAGTTTTAGGTACAATGCTTCCCTCCCCCCCAAAAAAAATTTAAATAAACAAACAATAAATAAACTGAAGAGAAATCAGTTCACGAAAAAAATATGGAAATGCTAATTATTATTAGCCTCATACCGTTTAAAAAAAAAAAGAAGTATACCACTCTATTGCTCCGACTGAGCATGCATCTTAAGCATTTTAAGAATCTATTGAGTATCAGCCAGATATTAAGCCGACATCAGCCGACAATACCTGACAAAATGTTCCTCATTCACTTTTATTTTTCTTTAAACTTGCTCAAAAAATCTTCTAAACCTTCTCAGAAACCTGGATTATATCTATCCATAGGTGTAATTTACAGGGGGGGATATATCAAAACAGGGGTCCCTGCAGTCCCAACGCAGGGCCAGGGATTGAACCACCATCCGTCCAATTGGTAGGCGAACAGGCTACCCCCTGAGCCACAGCCGCCCCATCTCACACACACATGAAAGATAAGCACGAATGAAATTACCAAACATCTCTGAAATGACAGTGAATTACTTGGTAAATATAAAAAAGAAAAAACAGGAAAACAGAGAAGAAAGTACAAAAAACATTGGGTCAAAAGACTGTATAAAGAAGGCGAAGAAAGAAAGAGAGAAAGAAAGAAAGTCTTACCCTGTCAGAGCAGCCTGAGTGTCGGAGGATGAGCCGGACTGCAGACTGAGAGCAGAGGTGTCTACTGAGTGCTGTTGTCCATCTGCCTTTTAAAAATGTGACACAGACACACAGACACAGACACACACACACACACACACACACACACACACACACACACACACACACACACACACACACACACACACACACACACACACACACACACACACACACACACACACACACACACACACACACACACACACACACACACACACAGGAAGGCGGGGGCAGTGGTGTGACCAGAGTGGGCAGGTTAGATTATATAAATTAAAGCCCAAATGCTGAAAATCACAAACTGTTGAACATTCAATCACTCATACAGGACACAGCTTGTACAAATGAATACAATATCTGCATTCAAGAACACACACACACACACACACACACACACACACACTACAAACATGCACGCACGCGCACACACACATGCACACACAAACTACAAACATGCACGCACGCGCACACACACATACACACACACTACAAACATCCACGTGCATGCACACACACACACACACAAACATGCACACACACACACACATGCACACACACACACACACACACACACACACACAACAAACATGCACGCACGCACACACACACACACACACACACACACACACACACACACACACACACACACACTACAAACATCCACGCATGCATGCGCACACGCGCACACACACACACACACACACACACACACACTACAAACATGCATGCGCACACACACACACTTACATTAAACTATGTTTTCCTGATGATACTGACATACTTTCACTGAAGTAACATTTTCAGTGCAGGACTTTTAATTGTAACAGAGTATGTTTACAGTGTGGTATTAGTACTTTTACTGAAGTAAAGGATCTGAATACTTCTTCCAGCGCTGGATATTTAATAGAGAATAAGCCCTGCTATCGTCCAGCGGGTTTTCTGCGAGTACATGCCCGAGTCGAACCTGTTGTACCAAGAACTGTTTCTTCTAATGGTTCAAAGAAATTACGTGTCATGTACGGGCTAAACAGCAGCCACTTGGTAGTCCTTAGCCTAATTTCTGCACATAAAAGGGTTTGACTGGAATAGTCTGTCCAATTTTTGACTCCAATGAGTACACATTTAGAGTTTTTGTAGAATTTGATTTTCTGCTGCATCATGTTGCGACACACTGTGTGATTTTCTTTCTATTTTAGCATTTTTTATGGGTCCTGCTGCTGTTATACTATTATATCTGCACACTGTGTGCTTGGAGATCATGTGGAGGTAGGGTGCCTGGACATTAAGTCCTTAAACCCTTTGGAGAGGAATTTAAAAATAAAGTACCCTATAGAAGTGGCTCCCGACTCAGGGGTTGGTGGTCAAGATGCAAATTCAATCTGAGATGATTAACAGAATAGTAAAGCTGAGAATGTTTTTTTGCTGTATTTCATTTTTCCCATTAATCTTATCTTTTTGTGCTTTTGTCTTGAATTACTGGATTACTCTGGCCTTTTTGGAGGGGTGGGGGGGGACTACGCACAACAGTAAGCATGATCGGTTTGAGTACAGTAAAAGCAATGAGTCTGTGTTACCTTATTTGACAGAAATCTATGCATGTTTTTTTCTGAAAAAAAATGCCTATTATGCTTGAGTAAATGAAGCGCTAATTAACCCTGTGAGGTCTAAGGCCATTTTTACATATCTTCTTGAATTCTGATCCCCATGTGTTTCATATTAAAATGTTCAGAACAAACTCAGCTTTCTGTAAAGTCATGCCCAAAATTGTTCCAGAGCAATGTGTAAAGAGATAATTTGGCCCTAAAGTGGAAATATTTCTCAAATCTCTTGTGAAAACATACCTACACTCAGTTGTCGTACTTGTGGTTGGACTCATGTAGACTCTTAAAGGGTAACTACCGTTTTTTTCAACTTTTCCTGTGTTTTTGTGTGTAAATGACTGATGGGAACAACAATCTTCGACATTGGTCCAGTATTAAGCGTGAATGCTGTAACCGGCAGCCACAGACCGGGCTGTGCTGTAACCCTACAGACCTATGGGGCAGATGTGCATCGTCAATTTGGTCCACTAAAAGTGCTTTATTTCTTGCTGACAGGCTCAGATTAATATTCTAAGTGTCTGTCAACATTATGGAAAGGATCCCTACAGAGATAGACCTATTTAAAACCTCTATAAGACCTTTCTGTTTAACCAGAAACAGCTCTGAGGTCGCTAGCGCTAAACCCACCAGACTCCATTTTAAAAAACAATACTTTTAGCGTGTATAGAGCCAACATATTTTCACATGTAAATCTGTAAACTATGTGTTTATTTCAACCAAAACTAGAGTTGTGATGGTTGGAAATGATTATTTTGTTTGTCGACTTTGAGTAAGGTGTGTTTTACGATGCTAAAATTACTGTTTATTTACATGGAGTCTGGTGAGTTTAGCTAACGCAATTTCCTGGATGTTTAAAAAAAGGATCTTACTCTTTAACAAAAAGGTCGACCTCCTTAGAAATCCTTTTCATAATGTTGTTAGACACTTAGAATAATAATCTGATCCTGTTAGTGGCAAAACGAGCACTTTTGTGAAGGTAAATACAAGCTGGCAAAAAAAAAAAAAAAAAAGACAAAAGTGAAAGTTAAATAGATATATCTTTTATTAGCTTTAATTGCATCAGTTGTAGGTATATTGGGAGATATGATGCCACGGCCAAAACAAACAAAAAAACATTTTAGCAAACTCAAAATGTTCATCATGATGAGGTGAATGCACAGTGTCCCTGAGCATGCCTTTAACACAAGCTGTAGTCCATGCACTTCCATTCATTTATTGGTCATGTTCAGTGTGACAGAAGCTGTCCACTTCTCTCCAAACAGCCACAATCAAAACCATCAAACATCAAATAAAGAAGCTGATTATCAGGCTGCGGGTCACCAAATTCTTTGGCAACAATCCTGCCCAGTGGTGCAGTTTAGTTTTTTGTAGTGAGTATACTGTGATTTTTTTTCCCCTCCCAGTTTTATACTTGGCTGTCCCAGAGCGACACCCCGAAGTTTCAATAATTTTGTGTCTCTTTGTGGGATTTTCTCTCTTTGTGTGTTTTTGCGTCATTTTGGGTCTCTGGGGTCATTTGGTGTCTCTTTGTAGTCGGTTTGTGTCCCTTTGTGGTGGTTCTGCTGCTCTTTTTCACATCATTTTGGAACGTTATTATCACCATATGTGTCTAAAACGCTGGAAATGCTAGAGCAGATAATAAATAACTAACAATCAAAAAGCTTAAAGACAAAACTTGCCAAAGAAGTCCAACTACAATCATTAGATCTGAGAAAAGTCTTTTAGTTACATTCATTCAGCTTTAGGTGCCATACCAAGCCATACATAAGCTTTCTAATAACAAAGCTAGTGGATTGGATGGTATTTCTGCTGAGCATCTTAAAAATGCCAGTATAAGAATAGCTCCCTTGCTCGCCATTTGCTTTACTGTTTTTATGATACATGGTGTATTGCCAGACTTAATGTTGGCTGTTCTTTTAGTTCCAGTTATTAAGGACAAAGCTGGGAAGATCGGCAGTTTAGATAACTATAGGCCTATAGCTTTAGCGAGCATATTATCAAAGGTACTAGAAAAAATTCTGTTGGACAGATTAAAGGAATTTATTAACACCACCGACAACCAGTTTGGGTTTAAAGCTAAACATGGCACTGACTTGTGTATATATACCCTAAAGGAAATTGTGAACAAATATAGAGATAAAAACTCATCAGTTCTTATGTGTTTTATTGATGCTTCTAAAGCATTTGACCGCATAAATCATGACAAATTATTTAACAAATTAAGGCAAAGAGGGGTGCCCAAGTATATTGTGAGAATTTTAGGTTACTGGTATGCTCACCAGACTATGCAAGTGAAGTGGGGCAATAGTGTGTCAGCTTTTTTTGGGGTTGGTAATGGAGTCAGACAAGGGGGTATTTTGTCACCGGCTCTTTTTAATCTTTATATGGATGATCTGTCCAGGCAGTTGAGAGCCTGTAATACTGGGTGCATGATTGGTAATTCAGTAGTGAACCATATTATGTATGCTGATGACCTTGTGATTTTTAGCCCAAGTAGTGCTGGATTACATCAGCTTCTTACAATCTGTTCGGTATATGGTGTGGAACATGATATTAAATATAACGCCAAAAAGAGTGTTGTCATGATCAGTAGAACTAAAGATGATAAAGGTTTGAATTTCCCTGATTTTAAGTTGGCTAATAATACGCTTAGTGTCTGTGAAAGGGTGAAATACCTTGGTCATTTTATCACGAACAAAATGACCGATGATGAAGATATTTACAGGCAATGTCGCATGATGTATGCACAAGCCAATAGTCTCTTACGTAAATTTAGGGCATGTACGGCTGGTGTAAAGATATCTCTGTTCAAAGCATATTGCACACCGTTGTATACTGCGCACTTGTGGTCAAACTATAAAAAGGCAAGTCTTTTAAAATTGAACGTAGCATATAATGACGCAATGAGAATATTACTCACAAAACCAAGATGGTGTAGTGCAAGTGAGATGTTTGTGGTTGCAAGAGTGAATACCTTTCATGCTGTTTTAAGAAACCTAATGTTTAAATTCATGTGTCGGCTTGATGGGTCACAAAATGAAATAATAATGGGCTTAACTGACATACGTCTAAGCACTACACGCTACCAATCCCGTATGTGGAAACATTGGTATAATTGTCTCCTGGTAGAACAATAATCTTTTTTTTTTTTTTTTTTTTTTTTTTTTCAATTTGTTTGTTTTTATATTTATTAAATGTGTAGGTAGGTGTGTATGCATGTGCGTTTATTGATATGTATTTATGTATTGTTGTGGGTGATTTGGACCTTGAGTCTGTAATAAAAGTTTTGATTGATTGATTTAGGTGCTGCCCAAAACAGCTCGGGTTTTGCACCTGAACCTTACAACGGCGGGAAAACCCTGGTATAGCATCCGCCTCAGCCGCCTCATGTTCTGTAGTTTCTGTAATGTTAACGTCTGCTGCAGTGTCACCCGAAGCGGCAGTATAGCTTCAGGGGCAGGCTAAGGTTACATTTTTGTTTTATACATCTCCTTTATTGATTTACATTCATTTCAAATTTGCGCAGAGCATGACCGCCAAGCAACCGTGTTGGTTGTTCCTACGCGACTCGCAACACAGACAAAAGTGTGAAAGTTCAGTCGCGAAACAATCATCGTTACGTAACGTTATCCTCACGCTTTTCTAAGTGGGTACACGGAAATCCTTGACCTTTCCTAGTGGGTGTACGCCGTATTCGTACCTGCAGATTACGTAGACTCCACCACTGATCCTGGCGCTTTGTTGCCTAAAAAGTTGCCCCTTTGTATCATCGCTTTCAGCAACTAAAAGTACCATCGCAATATAGTATTGTGCATTCAAAAACATGCTAAACTGGCAGCAGGAAGACAAAACAGCACAGACATTTATATATCTTTGATTAGAGGGTGGAGGGGTCTCATTGATTACAAAGAGGAAGTGGAAGTTATTCTGCAAAACCTTGCAAGGTGTTTTTTTTTACCTGTGAAAATATAAATTCAGGGGTTTCAAAAGGCACAAGGTGTGGCGGAGTGAGAGTTTTTTTTTTAGGTATGTCATAAACTCTGTTTTTAACGTCTCTGATTGGCTGATCAGGAGCTTCACAGAGTGAGTGCAGAACTTTAGTAACCTAACAAACCAGACTGTAGTATGGTTCTGAGTCCTGGGAACGCCTGATTGGCTGGTCAGTGTCCCTGCAGGACTACAGTATGATACAGCCAATCACAAATCCTTTCAACTGTTAAAATATCTCAGCAGGGGACAAACATTTTTTAAAGAATCGTAGTGTTTGTTTTTTGACAATTGTCACCTGTAGGGAGGCAACGGTAACTGGGGAAATGTCAAAAAAGTGACAAAAACTCCAAAGACAACACAAGCTATTAGCATAGATATTAGGCGTTATATATAGTATAGGAATGCAGCCAGGGCCTTGCAGAGGCGAGGAACACAACCAGTTAACAAGCTGTGTGTCAATATGTTTTCTCCTGTAAGCGTGTTTTGGTCTGCACCAAGTGGCTGCCCTTCACTTCCACCTGAACTATAGCTTGAGCTGTAACCTTCAACTTTATCAAGATGAGAAACTTCTTATGTAGTTAGATGAGAAGATTGATTCCACTCTCATGTCTTTTTTCTTTACATTGATTGGACAAAGTGGTATACATCTTCTCATCTAACTCTCAGCGAGAAAGGGAATAGGCGTGTTTTCCCAATGTCAAACTATTCCTTTTAAACAGATGAATGCTGGTTTAAGATTAAACTATACCCCTAAAGATTGACCTGTTCTCCCTGGCTCTTCAAGCTTTGGAAAGCTGCTAAACTTCTCATTTGTGTCTCAATCCTTCAGAAAGAAACTCAGGGCCTCATTTATAAATGCTACGCTTGTAATTATGCAACAGAGAGCATAATTATGAAGACAAATGAAACGATCTATAATCAGGAGGATCACAGAAAAGAACATTTTCTAAATGAGGCCTCGGATATCTACATTCAGCAAATTAAATATGTCTACATGTTATATTAGTATATACACTAAGGATGTTTGGATGTTGCTTCTCTGAGCGGTGACAGTCTGTCGTGATGGCCTCCCATTGGTGCTCCAACGGGAGGGGCAGGGCTTGTGGTTCCAGGTGGGGCGGTTTAGCATGCGGCAGTTATTTGCGGTCCATCTGCAGAAAGAAACGAACATGAGAAGGCTGCAAGCCTGCTTTTACATATTTGTATTTTTATCATGTGACTTTTCCACGGGCAAAAAAAAGGATACATTTATTGAAAATTATTTTAATAATAATAAAAAAAAAGACTAATTGCATGTTCCCACAAAGCAGCAGTTTTTTAATTGCAATAAGCGAATAAAACATTTGCCGAAATAAACACATCATGATGCTGATTTGTAAAAAGTCTAAATTCAAACTTCATCAGATCTGTCCGCGAGACGACAAGCAAACAACTTTTAAAATGCTTGTTTTCTGGATGGAATTCTGATCGATCGGGGCTCTGCTAACATTGGAGCTGCTCCATAAACACAAGAATAGAGATATCATGGTAGTCAAACTTCCCGCTTACTTTTCCCAAAGAAAACTCCTTTTTCCGTCCGGTCTCAGTCCAAATAACGAGGTGCTACAGCGCTCCGACAAATACGGTAACGTGTTCCTCCATTTCTGCTTAAACAACGTCAGGACATCAGGAGAATCTAAACACTGACTGGCTTTTGCAAAACACCTAGATGCATTTTTTTTTGCGCGAGTTCAAATATTTCAACTCAAGGGAATTCGCCGCAACTTCGCGCCTTTGCATTGACTTTTTATGGAATCGCGCCCCCAAACTGGTGTGACAACAACAACACGTTGTGGTGGGAACACGCCATAAGGCTTTACTTTACGATCAAGCCACTGTTATCAGATACCAACCGGACCAATAAATTGAGATATTGTTCTCCAGAGTATACTGACAGGTTTAACTTGCTGTTGTGGTTTCAGTTGTTGTGGGTGTAGACGCCTCCGGCTCTGATGGAGCTGCTGATGGGGGATGACGGTGGATGATGGCCTGGTCGGATGGGCTTCGCTGAGGCACAAAGACAGAAAGAAATGATTCAGTATTCTGTTTTTTCTAGGTTTGTGGAAGAGGGGAGGGAGTTTAGGGTTCGTCTCTCAAGAAAATGTTGTTTTTCACAGAAAAAAATATGCAATTTGACATCGTTTTGGACCATTATTATTTCCATATCTGTGTCTAATATGTTGGAAAGGCTAGAGCATATAATAAATAAATAACACTCAAAAAGCTTGAAGACAAAATTTCCACTTGGGGACTGTCAATAATCATTAAATCTGAGAGAAGTAATTTAGTTAGTTTTGATTCTCACATTGATTTTACTTTAATTCGGCGTAATGCCAACCCTAAACCAAACGACTTTTCAAGCGATCCCACTGTCTCAGACTAATTTCCAATATCAGAATGAAATCCTGAGTGTCTTGCTATAGTCGGGGGGGCTCCCGTCGTCTCCATCGTCTGGTGTAAGGTCATTAAACTCAGTTCCAGTCAGTCTTTGTCCCATCTGGATGTTCAGACATAATCAAACGTGTTTGATATGATCCTAAGTTTGAAGTCTTGGTAGTGAAGTTAAATCACGTGAACATTGTCAACAACCAATGGATGCGCTCCCTCCAGCACCAATCAGGAAGCTGCAAGCGGCTAGAGCCAGTGGTGTTTATGGTTGCTATGGCGCCACGCTAAGCAGGGCTCCAGACTAACCTTTTTCACTAGGAGCACAGTAGCCCCCAACTGAAAATTTTAGGGGCACAACCAGAAATTTTAGGGGCACACACCGTAAATTAACATGCTAACCAAATAGTCACATTTCTACTAATTTCCACTGTATTACTAATAAATACTTTGATAATAGATGCAGAAATTACAATGCGCTGTTTCAAATTCAGCGTCACTTTTAAAGATGCAACATAGAAGGCAAACTGACAGCCCCATCGCTGTCATGTCATTAAAACATTTTTTTTTATTACTGTATTTGTATATTATTTTTTAGCCTGTTTTATTTTCATCATGACCATTTTTAATTGCTCTTTAATGTTTCATGTAAAGCGCTTTGAATTGCCTTGTTTCTGAAAGGTAACCTGACTCCGCCAGATGGATTGCTTCGCTTTTGCTCAGCATATCCATCTGGGAACTTTCCGTTGGAGAACTTTTGGGAAGGGGCGGAAATACTGGTTAGCTGATTGGATGAACCATCTGTTTATCACCTATGTTGGTGATAGACGGGCCAAATCAACCAATCAGATCCACGAAGCGTATGAAAATACAACCACAAGCCCGTGTGTGAAGTATAAGTGTAACAGCACCGCAACCACTTTCGGCTCGCCATTAATATCATACAGCAGCAAACGCTGTCTGCGTGACGTTATGAAAAACTTTAACCACACTTGAAACCGCTTTATCGGCATTTCCGTGACTCACTGTGACTTCAACAAAACTACAGCTCCGACGTAGTTTGCATCTTCTGCAGCTCTGTGTGTGTGCGTTTGTGTCAGAGCTCTGCTCTCTGTTAATTGGAGGAGGACAGATAAGCTTGGCTCACGCGCTCTCAGGTACCGAAATTGCAACGTTTAACGTGTAGAAAAATGGGGCAAATTTTCTGGTCGCACATGTGCAACTTGATGTAAAGACTCAAATTTTGGTCGCAGAATGCAGTCTGGAGCCCTGCTAAGCTAAACGCTAAAGAGGGAAAGTTTCGCATTTTCAACCCTTCTGAAGCGAGTCATCCAACGGGAGTTTTACCGGTATATAAACACAGACCTCCTGGTACTGGAGACATTCATCTGCATGTACGGCAGAACAGAACATCTGCAGACTTTACCTTAAAGTTACCAGCTAACGCTAGCAGTAGGTCAAAAAAATCTAGTTGTAGTCTTGCAATGTGCAACCCTGCAAGATCAAAGTCAAAGTCTTCTAGTTTATGGTAGGCATTAGGTACTGCCCAAAACAGCTTAGGTGCTGCACCTTAAGTCTTATAATGGTAGGGAAAACCCTGGTGATGAAAATTTATTTTCCCCTTCTGTCCAAGTCTTGAATGTCTCACCGATCTGTGCGGAGAAGCCTCTTCTGGCCATGTTCTTGGCCCGCACGGCCTCTTTGATGCGGTCCACCTCCTGCTGGTAGCGCTTGCGGTCCCTCATGGCGTTCTCCTTGGCCTCCTTCAGGGCGTTCTCCAGGGCTTTGACTCGCTCGGCCGTGGCCCGCAGACGCTTCTCCAGCTTGGGCAACTCGCAGCGCAGGTCTGCATTGTCTCGAACCAGCTGAGGGCAGGGGAGCAAAGTACGCTTACTCAAGTACTGGTTAATCTTAAGGTACTTATACGTGAGAATTTTCATTTTATACTACTTTACACTTCTACACTGCTACATTTCAGATGGAAATTATGTAATTCTTACTCCACTACATGTATTTAGCAGCTAAATGCATTGATGCATTAGTATTAGCAATCTAATCATGTAATAATATCCCTTGTTCTGCTGAATGAGTACTTTTACTTTTGATACATTAGTACATTTTGCTCTTTGTATGATTTTGAATGCACGACTTTAAAAGAGACCTATTATACACTGTTTTCAGAGTCATACTTGTTCGTTTACATGCATTAATGTTAAAAAAACTTTATTTTTCTCATACTTCCCATGGCTGCTGCACCTGTAGAAATTAACAACAATGGCAGCCAAGATTACAGCTTTCCCTGACTTAGCATAGTACGATGATGATAGTACGACAATAAAGTCACAAAATATTCATAGTATAATGTCAAACAATGTGTCACAATATCGTCAAAGTATAGTATGATGGAAACATTTGAAAAAAAAGTCACAGTATGTGCTATGTAAACAGCAGTAGCCTAAAAAACTGCAAAGGCCTGTCTGGGCCAATCACAGAAACTCGGTGTTACTAGACACTGAGCCGAGAGTAGAAAAAAAAACATTAAAAGTGGAGCGTTCAGAACATTGGGAAATCTGAGGATTTTGCTCACAGGGATTTCTTTAAAATACCTTTAGCTCATTATTTGAAGCTCTGTAAGTAAGTGAGTGAGTAAGTAAGTAAGTAAGTGAAGTTTATTTATTTAGCACCTTTCACAGATAAAAATCGCAAAGTGCTTCACAATAAAATGTAATCTAAAACAACTAATTAAAATGTAAGAAGAATTTAAATACAAATAGGAAACACAACAAACAACCATGAAAACCCCTCAACTAACTAAAAGCCTGCTTGAATAGCAGAGTCTTCAATTGCTTTTTAAAAGATTCGACAGAATTCACACAACGTAGAGATGGAGGCAAGACATTCCACAGCCTAGGAGCCACTGCTGGGAATGATCAGTCCCCTCTAGTTTTAAAATGAGTGCAGGGAACCACTAATAGCCTCTGACCTAATGACCTCCGACTGCAGGTGGGAGTATGAAGCTGAGATGTAGGAGGAACTTGACCGTGCAAGCTCTGGCCACGTTTAACATGAAAATCATAGATTGATTCATTTACCTGCTTGTGGACCTTGGTGAGCTGTTCCAAGTTGTTCTCCAGGAAGGAGATCTTCTGTTTCTGGGCCACGTTGCCAAGTCCCTCCTCACAGTCCAGCTCCGCACTCTGCGAAAAAAAAACACACAGAGAACAGGTTAAATGTTAAACTGGCAGAAAAATGACACTGGACAACATTAAACGACCGGAGTGGGAGGTGATGTACCTTCTTGACCCGCGTGGTGAGGTCCTGAACGAAGAGTTTGCGCAGGTTGTGCAGAGTCTGCAGCTCTTTGGCCTGAGAGAACAAAAGGAAAATGGTTAAAATTAGACACAATAGACGTTAATACCGTGCAGACAATTTAATTCCTCATTTTAAGGCTAAGGCCGTTGAAATTATATATCTTATTATCAACAAATCCCATGGAAACACAAAAATTGATAATGTGATTCAGTGGCAACCAGAGGAAAGATTGAAAACTCTTCTCCACTAACCCCAAGGCATCCCCACCCTATATACCAAATCTGAGTTAAATAATGAAAAAATTATAATAATAAAATGCAGTAAATTAGTCCCTCCATAAAGTCCCACCCGACCGATGGCAAGTCAATCACAGCCATCAATCATCTGCTAAAATGGAGTGGGCGAAATTTCACTCGTGTGACAGTGACACTCGGTTCAGTTAACGATACATCCAATGTAGTCCAATTGACCGTATGCACCACGTGAAATTCAATGATGCCTCTGTAACGTAGCCTGACAAGCCAGACCCACATCAAGATGTTGGGTCTGGGAACTCACCATTGACGGAACTCAATCCGAGGGCAGGATAAACGGTTGTCTTTCAAATTCCGTCTGCACGTAATAGGACAGCGCTACAACCAGGCAGAGCAACGAAGAAGGTTGCGAAGCTAGTTGATAGATTAAACTTTTCTTTTCTTTTATCTTCCTTTTTTAAGAATGATTTCAGTGCCAAAGCAAATCTTAACTCCAAGTCTTACAAAAGACCGCTGTTCTCCAGCAGCAGCAGCCATAAGCCCCGCCCACCGACTGTATACACGATGTGATTGGCCTGACCAGAGTTTGGTTTTTCAAGCTCGCAAGCCAACGGAGAGTGCCTAGACCCCCCTGGCTGCAAATTACATTTGCTGCCGCTAGGGTGCGTCTAGATTTCTAGGCTATCTGTAACGTATTCTCTTATTGTAAATGAATGATTTCCTATATGAGCTCTATTGAGTCCCCTACACGATGTGAGTCACGCATGTGCAGAACGGTCACCATCGTTGACAGCTAGTTACGGCAACACCACTTGTACAAAGAGCAAAAACAAAATACTTAAAAACACAGTCACCTATTGGTGCCTAAACACAGCTTCATGCATCCCTGCACACACACATCATATTTTTTAACGCCTGTGTAGCGTAGAAAGAAACTACTACTCACAGTATACTCATAGTATGTTTTAAAAATGTCACGAAAACACACCCATAGTATAGTATTCCATAAAAAATAATTTATAAAGAAAGAGAAAGGTGACGGACATCGGGCCGAAAAGAATGACATCAGGTGGAATTTCTTTCAGTACCGAAGAAATCCCAGAACTGCAACGTCAATATATACTACACCCAGGCTAACTTTCAGTCAGACACGCACCACAGTCTCCTCCAAGCCCTTCAAGTCCTCTTCGGCCTGCTCCCTCTGTTCATTCAGCAGTCTGCACAGAAAACAGAGACATTTACAACTGAAATTGTATTACATCCGATACTAATCAACGAGTAGGTTTACATGCACACCAATATTCCACAATTATTCCGAATATGACAATATTCCGAATTTGATGAGGCTTTTTTCCTAAATTTAGCATTTTCCAATTAAGACATGGACATGGACATGGACATGTGGGATATGCTGGTACAGGGTACCCCCAGGATCCTCCAACTTAAATTCAAGGCTTTTTAAGACCTTTTCAATACCATTTCAAATGAAAAGAGGCATTCTTTGGACATGTATACATCACATTCAGAATATTTTTTTTGCTGCAGTTCGCAACAGTTTACGGCCTGTTTACGGCTTACGGTCAGCTCTGTACGTTATGTGCTACGGTTGTTGTACACAAACCAACCAGCCAATGTTTGCATGGCTGCGGTAGAGATGCATGCACAAAAGAAAAGAAAAGAAACATACAGTAGTACTTTTAAACATTAAGAAAAACTTTGAAAAATCTTATTTTACACAGCTGCATGTAAACGGGAATATTAGTGGAATATTCTCTTTCACTAGCCATGTAAACAGCTTAGTCGGAATAACATATTTTTGGGCAAAACACAGAATATTATGTTCATGTAAACGTAGTCAATGTATAACAGCGCAGTTAGATGCCTACATGAGTTTCTGTAGCTTTGCATCCTTCTCCTGCTCTTTGGCCTTCAGTTTGTCATAGTCCGACATGAGTCTCTCCTGCTCCAGTAGCAGACCCTGGTTTAGACTGTGAGAGGAAGAGAAGTGGGAATTAATAAAAAAGCAGTTTGACTTTCTTTGGAGCATTTTCTAGGCCTTTATGAGACCTCTGACAGCAGAGAGATTACAGAAAATGAAGGGGAGAGAAGGATTGACAAAAATAAATATATAAATAAACAAGCAAAGAGTTTTACTTTAAAGCAGGGGTGTTAAATTCAACTTCACTAAGGGCCACACTGAAAATGAGAATCACAATAAGGGCCAGACATGTGAGTTTACTGACATGCTTTTATTTAACCAAAAAAGTCAAAGTGTTTTATTGCATGTCTCATATAGTTTTCTCACATACAGTTTGGTCCACGTAAAACCCTTAACCCCGTAAAACAAAAGTCGGCAAAAAAGTTTCTTAGCCATCATAGAATTTAGCAAAACATGAAAAACAAAGATTACATTTTTAAAAGCAGGCGACCACACAGCTGACTCCCAACAACCTGTTTCACAGCCTGAATATGTAAACTATCTGGTTTTGGGGGGATTTCTGAGGCTCAAAGTCGCCCAATCTGCCAAAATCTTCTTTCAGTGTCATGTAATTACAGTGTGGCTGACTTTTTGAAAGTCTTAGACTTTAAATTCAAACCTGAGCACACAAGTCCAACATTTAAATAGAGCATCTTTACCGACTGTACCGATTCTCAAAAGTCAGTCTCTTAGGGATCTTGTATCTTCTTTTCTCCCCCAGATGTGGGAACGGACTTTGAACCCACAAGTTAATGACTTTCATGCAGCAGCTTTATTCGCTGAGCTTCACTTCACACACTTCACACACTTCACACACTTCACACACTTCACACACTTCACACACTTCACACACTTCATGTTCTCTGAGCATCTTCTTCTCCTTCTCAAACAGTCTCTCTTTGAAAAAGCACTTAACTGGATATGAAGCTCAACCCTGAAACCTGTGTAAGAAATCCTCTGTGCTGAACGGTGGGCTGGTGAAACCCAAGATGGGTGACATTGGATTTCACCATTTTTAAATAGACTTTTTCAAACTTTTTCATGCAAGATATATCAAAACCCAGGCATATTGGGTCTAAAAAAACAATCCACATGGCACAAGCATCACACGTACAAATAATAAAAAATAAATTACAACTGCAACTACAACTAGTGTGACAGCCATTTCCTCAAGTTAAATGTTCAAAAAACTAAGGTGGCTAACACAATCAAGGGCACAGTGGTGGAGATGGTTGAGTCCTATAGGTACTTGGGAACAGTGATGAGTCAATGTATCCAAAAATCTGCAAAAAGGCCCTCCAGAGATTGTATTTCTCTGACGGTTTTATTCTACAGCTCTGACATCGCAGACTGATCTCAATAAGTGGCTTATGTATGACATGCCAATTCGTATGCCATTATTGGCGTGTTATCAAGACGAATAATCGCTTTTTAGCATGTTTATCAACGCCGTTTGGCCTCCATTGACCTACTTTACCTTGCGATTGTGTGTCAATTTACGCCGTAGCGATTAGTATGAAAGCCCGAAAATCCTCATAGGGAGGTTGGTTATGGGGGTGGACGGGTCAAACACAGGACTTTCACCCAGGAGACTGGGGATCGTGTCCCGGCTGTCACGTTTCCTAAACCCAAACCCAAGCTTTCTTCTTTTCCTGAACCCAACCCCGTTATTGTTTTCCTAAACCCAACCGTCCCGTTCTTCTTTTCCTAAACCCAACCGCCTGAAAAGCAATTGTGTCTTGATAACACGCCAAAATAGCATAGGAATTGGCGTGTCAACCTCATTTATTGAGATCAGTCTGCAACCCGTCCGCTGTATCCGGCGTAGACATATAGTGTATGTTTACACAAAGTCATGATGTCACGTTGTACATTGAGCCCATTTTAACTTTGCAAATAAATTACCGTGCAAATAAAAGCTGTCAACTTGAACAACTCTTAAATGCACAGTTTTTATTAGTGTCACTTTGGGCCTTCTCAGTGACACCTTTAGAAATAACGTTTCCAGACAATCTCATGGGATTTTATTTGACACTGTCCACTTTTAAAGTGATGAAATTGTTCTTAATCACTCTGTTGGTTGTGTGCTGCTAAGCCATGTTTATTGTGTTGTTGTTTTTTGTATCTCCCAATCAAATTGCCCCTCTAGGGAGAATAAAGAACTCTAAACTCTGAACTCCAGTGCTTTGTGTCTGCGAGTACTGATGTTTCCTTACTCTGTGAGTTGGTCCAGCATCCTCTGCTTGTCTCCGATGTCGTCTCGGAGGCGGCTGAGCTGCTTCTGATGAGCCTCCCGGTGCTTCTCCAGCTGCTCCTCCAGCGCCTTCTGGAGAACAGAGACAGGGGAAATAAACACATTAGAGCTCCATGCTTCAAATGTAATAATCATTTGACTTTTTACAGTTTCCAGATGTACTTTCTGTCACCTCGATGTCCTCGTCTCTATCAAGTCTGCTGATGTCCTCCTTCTCCTCTCCCAAAACCTCGTGTCTTTTCTCTGAGAACCAAGAGAAGAGAAAACTTGTTTTACCTGAGGTAAGATGTCTGAGGCCGCGTTCAGACAGCCTGCGTCGGCCGTGGTAGTGTGTTTAGGCTGCGGCCGGGGATGGCGCAAAGGGGGACACGCAAGAAAACGCATCAGGCCTGCGGTGAAAACTTGAGACCGACTCAACTTTTGGAGAAACACAACCCCACGTCACGATGCGGTGGTCAATCATGGAACCAGAGACTGGACTTGTGGGTGTGATTTGAGGCGGTGTGAGAGTCCCGTACAGGAAACAGGAAACATCACTGCCTCTATCGCTGCCACAAGAAAGTTTTAAAACACCAAATACAAGCTCTGAACTGCCTGGGAGTTTGTAGAACAGCGGACCGTTTCCTTCAACAACAATGTCTCGCTCGTCTTTTTTTTTTATCTCTCTCTCCTGGGAAATAAAGCTGCCTTCAAGTGCGGTCGGGCAAGTCGAGATCTTTAAACGATCTGACGCAAAACAGTTATTGTGAAATATTAAAGAACACAACAAGACGTCACACAAATGGGCCGTTTCAGTGACAAAAAAAATGCCTTATATTTAGATTTAAAATTTTTTATTTTAAAACAAAAATCAAACCACCACTCTTTTTTTTTATACCAATCCATTTATCATTTGTTCATTCTTTTTTTTCAAAATAAAACCAAAAAGGCAGAAAATGACTAAACACATGGTCTAAAAATAAAAAAAACAGATGACTCGTGTTTTCAAATTTCAGATATTGTGCTCAATTAAAAAATGTAAGAAAGAAGCGTTTCATTAAATTTTTAAGTTTTCAACGGATGCAAATTGCATGACCCGGAAGTGACTGATTGGGAGGACCGTTGTGATGTACTGACCCTGAGCCTGCAGTTTGGCGAGCTCTTCGGTCAGAGCGTCCTGACTCTCCTCCAGCTGCCTCTTCTTCTGCTCCATGTTCTGCATGTAATCTGTCAGAGAGCGGATCTTGGCCTGGTGCTGCAACACAAACACCACGGACACAGAGATCTTCAACAGGGGGACCGGGACCCCCTAGGGTGTCCTCAGCAGGGCTTGACATTAACTTTTCTGCTCACCAGCCCCTGTTGCTGGCGAGTGTTTTTCCAAAAATTACTTGCGACTCAGCATTTTCACTAGCTGCTATTTTGTGGGAAATTACGTTTTATTTGAATAAAGTTGACTATGGTGTGCTATAATTAACTTGAAGAACCAAATTTACAGCCCTTTTTAAATGTAAATGAGCTGTAAACACCCAAATTAAGACTACTTAAAATGTATAACACTGCAGCCATCAAATATTCAGCTCTGATAATGTGTGTAAAGCTCCTTTTTGTATGAAAACATACAAACGAATAGGACACAGCCATAAAAAGAGCAGCTTCTTATTGCATAGGACTTCTATTGCATAGGACTTCTATTTAAGTAAAATCATAGAAAAAGTGTTTTTTCAACAACTCAACCTTTTCTTATCGCTAAAAACAAGTTTTGATGCCTTCCAGTCAGGTTTTCGACCACACCACAGCACTGAGACGGCTCTTGTTAAAGTCTTTAATGACATCCACTTAAACACAGATAGTGGCAAAATTTCAGTCTTAGTATTACTTAATCTCAGTGCTGCATTTGATACGGTAGACCATGACATATTGCTTGACCGATTGGAAAACTAGGTTGGTCTTTCTGGCTCAGTACTAAAGTGGTTTGAATCCTATTTAAAGAATAGGGACTACTTTGTGTCTATAGGTAATTATACATCTGAGCATATAAATATGACGTGCGGAGTTCCCCAAGGCTCAGTTCTGGGGCCTCTTCTGTTCAACATCTACATGCTTCCACTGGCTCAGATTATGGAAAACAACAAAATAAGTTACCATAGTTACGCGGATGACACACAAATTTTCATGACCTTATCGCCAGGGAACTATAGCCCAATACAACAATTAAATATGTGCGTTGAACAGATTAATGATTGGATGTGCCAGAACTTTCTTAAATTAAATGAAGAAAAAACGGAGGTGGTTGTTTTTGGAGCAAAAGAGGAACGATTGAAAGTCAGCGCTCAGCTTCAAACGACAATGTTAAAAACAACAGACAAAGCCAGAAATCTTGGTGTAGTCATGGACTCAGACCTGAATTTTAAAAGCCACATTAACATAATTAAAAAAATCAGCCTATTATCACCTTAAAAATATATCAAGGGTTAAAGCACTTATGTCTCAGCAGGATCTGGAAAAACTTGTCCATGCTTTTATCTTCAGTAGACTTGACTACTGTAACGGTGTCTTTACAGGTCTCCCTAAAAAATCAATCAGACAGCTGCAGCTGATTCAGAATGCTGCTGCTCGAGTCCTCACTAAAACCAGGAAAGTGGATCACATCACTCCAGTACTGAAGTCTCTACACTGGCTTCCAGTGCCTCAAAGAATTGATTTCAAAATACTCTTACTGGCGATATATAAATCACTAAACGGTTTAGGCCCAAAATACATTTCTGATCTGCTACTACACTATGACCCACCCAGACCTCTCAGGTGGTCTGGGACAGGTCTACTTGTTGTCCCCAGAGTCAGACCTAAACAGGGGGAAGCAGCGTTCAGTTTTTATGCTCCACATATTTGGAACAAACTCCCAGATAACTGCAGGTCCGCTGCAACTCTCAGTTCTTTTAAATCTAAGCTAAAGACCTATCTTTTTGATGTTGCTTTTCTTTAAATAATCTATTTCATTAACTTTAATTTCTTATACTGCACTGTAACTTTTATTCTTATACTGCACTATCAATTTTATTCTTGTCTTTTAATGTTTTTAATTTGTTTATTAATGTTTTTAAATTGTGTTTAATTGTCTTCTAACTGCTCTTTAATGTTTTATGTAAAGCACTTTGAATTGCCCTGTTGCTGAAATGTGCTATACAAATAAAGCTGCCTTGCCTTGCCTATTGCATTTTATAGTAGGGGGTCCCTACTCTGTTTCTCTTTCAGCTAAAGGGCGCTTGGCCTAAAAAACATTTAAGACCCTTGGTTTACATAAAAAAGAGCAAGAGAAAAGTTGAGCCATTCATCCAGTAGAGCTTCTCCCTTTTAGTCGATTAGTCGACTAATCGGTTGTTTTGGTCTTAGTCAACTTAGATTTCTTTAGTCGATTAGTCATTTTTAATGCTTTTTTCATGCTGAATGACTTATTTCCAAGAAACGTACGAGCACACCTCTGGTAAACACAAGAATTAAAGTGCCGCTTTTGCATGAATCTTTGCGGAGAAACTCAGATTTACAGATCTGTCGATTAAATCAACTAATTGATTAGTTGATACAATTGAATGAGTGTTAGTCGACTAAGATTTTCTTCAATCGAGCACAGCCCTATAATCCAGAGTGACTTTCAGTCAGTATAACAGAAGTGGGGAAATTATTATTCAGTTTTTTGATGTAACTTTTTTTTCTCCGTTTTCTTGTGATTAAGTGGTTTAAAATGAAGAAAAAACAACCTATCAAAACGGACATGGACCCTACAACCTTTTTTTCTCAGCTTTCTCTGGTCATAAAGCACAAATTCAAAGTAATTGAACGTAGTATTAGTACTATACATGTTGCAAGTGAGTACAAATGATTGTAGTTTGGTATTCAAAAACTTAAATACCAGTAGTGGAACCACATTTTGTTTTATATTTTTCACATGCAAATAATTAAAGGTGCCACTTTGGGTAATTTAAGGGACTAAACGTCATCATGTGAAAACATCGTAAAAATACCAAAGCTGCTTTAAAACCAGACTCCCAGAGATCACTGAACCTCAGACTGGGAGCTACAGCTCTACACAATACATATCAGCTGGTGGATGGTTACCTGGGAGATGAGCAGCTGACAGGACGCCAGCTCTTTCTCATTGGCCTGGATCTTGCGGTGGGTGTCGGCCTGAGCGCTCTCCAGCTGCTTGCTGCGGTTCACCAGAGACTTGACCTCAGACTTCATCTTGCTGATGTAGAGTCGAGCCACGGTGAACTCTTCCTCCACCGCCGAGCCGTTACCCTTCGTCTCCGAGGACTGTGGGGGGGGGAAGCAGAGGGTTGGGAGGTTAGGGCAATGCGTCTGTTTTACATTATAATCCTATGGAGTAAACTTTCTGTTTTCAAAAAAGTCCTGAGAGCTTTTTTTAAACGCCAGCGCCAATGTTTTTTTCTGCAGCTCAGAGCGTCTTTTTGTAGTTGAAAAAAGTTCAACTTTTCTGAAAGATGGAGAAGGTGCCGATAGATAGACTTGTGCTAGTGTCAGAGCACAGCGGGTTATATGATATGAGCGGGTGCTCCCTGTTCAGGGAACTTGCTTTGTTCCTATCTAACTTTAGCATTAGCACCATTCCTTCTCTCTGTTCTTTCTCCCGATCTCGCTAAACCGTTTTGCACTATCTAACGTTAGCATTTGGTTTATATAGCACCGCTCCACATAGCGCTCTAGGATGCTGTAGCAGTGGCTGTTGTTACAGCAACAAAAGACGCTTTCGGCTGCTTTTTGGAATGAAAACTCTTCCAGCTTCTTCTTCTTTTTTTATTTACTACATAAGTGCTAGTCAACTTTTATCCTGTCAAGAAAGGCGGCAAGTGTAATCAAAGCCTTAGGGTGTGAATGTAAAAGATGATGCATGAGTGTGTAAGTGTGTGTTAGAGCCCTGCGCGAGACTGTTTTCTTAATCCCGCTCCTGCAGTGTGTATGTTGGGTCCCGCCCATTGACAGATTGACCATTGATTTAGTGTCTTCTCCTGTCCCGCAGGGAAACTAGTTATTTTACTGTGTAGTATTAATAAAGATGTGCATACCTATCGGTAATAAGTAGCGTATGTTCTAGTGCATAATTACAGTTATTCTAGTGCAATAAGGGTATTGTCAAATATATGTATTTGTTTATTTATTTCACTTATTAGTTAAGAACATGTTGTCGGCTGGTTTGTTTTGCTCAGGTTGTTTGATTTTGTTTTGTTTCCTTGTTTTTTAACGCATTGTAACAGATTTTATGTTAGTGCCTGTTGTTTGGATCCCTCAGGGCTGCCTTAGGAGATAGGGGTGGAGAGCCCTGGGTAGGAGGAAGGAAAGAGAAAGAGAGAGAGAGAGAGAGAGAGAGAGAGAGAGAGAGAGAGAGAGAGAGAGAGCAGAGGAGTGTTAACAAAGCGTTTAGGCTGGTTTTTAACTGGATGCTCTATGTGCATTCGTTGTTTTCTTATAAAACCTAGCTAGGCGAACCTATCAACAGCTGATCAAAAGCAGCGCCAGATCCCAGCCGCAGCAACGTTAAAAACCGCCTGCCCTGCAAGATCCTAATCCCAATGCAATCCTCTAGTGTGTGTGTGTGTGTGTCCTCACTGCGGCGGTCTTCACGTCGCCGGTGCCGATGATGGCGCCGATGTCACTGAGGTCTCGCAGCAGCAGGTTGAGGACCTCGGCGGCTCTCTTCCTCTGCAGGTCGTTCAGCTCCTGCAGCTGACTCAGCTCGCTCTGCACCACTGACAGCAACGCCTGTCCACAACACACACACACACACACACACACACACACAAAACACAGTAGAGTACATTTACTCCAGTACTGTACTTTAGTCCAAATGTTGAGGTACTTTACTTTACATGCCAGTTTCTACTTCTACTTCGCTACATTTCAGAGAGAAATATTGTACTTTTTACTCCACTACATTCATCCGACAGCTTTAGTTACTAGTTACTTTACACATTAAGATGTCTGAGTGATGATATGTATTGAGTATGAGTATTTTTACAGTGTGGTATTAGTACTTTAACAAAGGATCTGAATACTTCTTCCAGAGCTGCCTTCCATCTCAAAGTTACAAAGTGCTTTGACAAGAAAACATCATACTAAAATATAATATAAAAACAATAGCCACTATATTATAATAAAAAAAATAGTTTGTCATATTTTAAAACATATTCTAGGGTAGTATAGTTAAAGTAGCTTACAAAATCATTGCTTATGGCAGGGCTTTTCCTAAAGTTATAAGGCTTTAGGTGCAGCACCCGAGCAGTTTGGGAAGCACCTTAGCCGAAGTAATATAAAATCAATGTGAGCATCAAAACTAACTGACTTTTTTCAGATCTAATCATTGTAGTCAGTTGCCAGTGGACTACTTTAACAAGTTTTGTCTTTAAACTTTTTGACAGTTATTTATTTATTATCTGCGGTCCAAAATGATGTGAAATTGAAAAGAATTAGTTTGAGGGAGGACCCCTAAACCCCCCGCCAAATATGTGCACCTAACATGTGCTTCCACAAACTGAGGGAAAACACTAAATGATAATCTATTGAGCGGCTGGGAAAATCTACACATTCACTAGCCTTTTGGCTGGTGGAAGAAAAAAAATTAATTTTGAACCCTTGGAACAATCTTAAGTCCATATTTGTAGTTAAATCAGGATACAGCAACCATGAAATGGCAGTGATCTTTGTGCCGTCCACTCACCGTCTTGTGCTGCAGCTCCTCCACCAGCTGCAGGTTGGCTCGGTCTCTCTCCCCCACCTCCTGGCTCTTCTGGTCGTAGTTGACGGCCAGCTCCTCCAGGGCCTGCAGCACCTCCTTCACCTCCTCCTTGGCCAGCTCGTTCTCCGCCTGCAGCCGGCACAGCTCCTCCTGGATCTTTTCATAGTCGCGCCGCGTAGACGCCAGCAGCTGGGGAAGAACAATGTGTACATTACATGTCATTTAGCTGACGCTTTTATCAAAGGCAACATCCAATTAAGTGCATTCAACCATGAAGGTACAATTTCCGGACAACAAGTACAGTGCAAGCACATTAGCTTTGAATAAGCCAAACTACAAAGAGTCACATTTTATCCAAGGTGAAGTTGGACGAGATGTGTTTTTAGCCTGCGGCAGAAGATGTGTAGACTTTAGCCGTCCTGATGTCAGAGCTCATTCCACCATTTAGGGGCCAGGACAGCAAACATTTGGGATTTGGTTGAGTGATTTGGTGTCCCTCGCTGTGAGAGTGCAGCAAGCAGATTGGCCGATGCAGAAGCGGATTAGACGGGCTAGGGTGTAAAGCATGATTTATGCTTCTGCGGAGGCTGCACGCAGAGCTTTCTTACTTATGCATTGGTGTGTGTGTCGATCTCTTTAAGAGAATAGCAGGGCTGGCGTGTGTGTGGGGAGTGTGTAAAGGTAAAGGTACTTTATTTGTCACATACAGGTACATGTAGCAAAATTCATTCTCTGCATTTAACCCATTCCTCAAGGGAGCAGTGGGCAGCCAATGACAGCGCCCGGGGACCAACTCCAGATCTGAGCCAGTGCCTTAATCAAGGGCACTGCCTGGAGAACCTAGTACATGTTTTTGATGGTGGGGGAAATTGGAGCACCCGGAGGAAAGCCACGCAAACATGGGGAGAACATGCAAACTCCACACAGAAAGGCCCCGGAACGACCTGGATTCGAACACAGAACCTTCTTGCTGTGAGGCCACATTGCTGGTGGCCCAATGGTGTGTGGTAGAGCGAGTGAGAGAGTGATGGTGATTATCTTCAGAGCGAGTAGTGCCTCTAAAGTCATAGTGTCTCCCCTGTTCTTTCTGACCACGGACGGAAATCTGTAGCTGGAAAAGTTAACCCTCTCCTTGATTTCATGTTGTTTATGGAAAAGAAAAACCAGGAAATGATTCGGGGGAAATGCAACGGTACCAAGCCACGGCCAAACGGACCATTCACAGTTGATGCGGTCTGCATCGGCGCAACGTGTAGTTAAACTTTTTTTTAGAGGTGCCCATCAGGCTACGTTTTGACCATGTCCTGGATGAAAGCTGGGCCTGAGCTGTTCGTGGCATGCTATGCAAGTACTAGTGTCTTGATGCAGATGCTGGGGGAAACATTGACATACACACATTGATATAAACTCACAATCAGTTTCCTTTTTATTTATGATCTGGGAGACAAACCTCTTCCTGGTCGATCATCTGCTCCTTGAGTTTCTCTGCCAACTGACTGTGTTGGTTGATCTCATCATCCTGTAGAATTATTAGGAGAAAATAGAGTTTGAAAGTAGGGGAAAATGGTGAAAAATGTGGATCAGAGTTTCCCAAAGCCCAAGATGACGTCCTCAAATG
Source organism: Perca flavescens (assembly GCF_004354835.1). Taxonomy (NCBI): domain Eukaryota; kingdom Metazoa; phylum Chordata; class Actinopteri; order Perciformes; family Percidae; genus Perca; species Perca flavescens. Next base: position 16,884,771 of record NC_041354.1, read on the forward strand.
TCTCGTCTTGTCCACAACTCAAAGATATTCAGTTTACTGTCACAGATGATAGACGAAACTAGAAAATATTCACATTTAACAAGTTGCAATCAGAGAATTGTAACTAGTTTTCATAAAAAATTACTTGAACCGATTATCCAAGGTTGGCGGTTAATTTAATGGTTAACAAATATTTGATTCATCTTTACAGATCCATTTGAAACTAATGTGAAGTTATAATACCAATGCAGAATAATTACAAGATTTGCACGAGATCTTAGCCCTCATCCAGATGTATCCCTCATTCATCAGCCTCACCTTGTCATCCAGCTGTTTGTAGAGGTTGCTGACGTCGTCCTCGTATTGGCTCCGCTCGTCGGCAGGGAGCGAGATGCCTCCTCCTGGCGGCAGCAGGTTGTCGATGACGGGAGTGTTGTCGTACGGCTCGCCGCCCTTCTGATCTTTAGAGCTCAGCTGCTCGTCCTCAGGAACGTTCTCCCCTGCAACACAGACTCATCGGTTAGTTCACGTGTCAAACTCAAGGTCTGCCGGCCAAATCCATCCCTCGCAGCTCATGATCCGGCCCACATATCAATTTAGGTTCCCAATACATTTTGGCCCGCCTAGTTTTTGTCACTTTTTCCTACGTTTTTTATCACTTTTTCCCAATGTTTTTGCTGCTTTCTTCAGAGTTTCTGTTGCTTTTTTCAACCTTTTTTGTTGATTTTTTCTGTGATGGCTAAGGATTTTTTTGCTGACTTTTTGAGTATGTTATGTCAACCAAACTGCAAGTGAGAAGACTATATGAGACATGCAACAACAATACAAAGATATTTAAATTTTTCGATCCAATAAAAGCATGTCTATAAACTCTTCATGTCTGGTCCTTGATGGGATTCTCATTTTCCAGTGTGGACCCTAGTGAAGTTAAGTTTGACACCCCTGGGTTAGATCTTTCACTCATCCCATCCGTTAAGTAAAGGATCTGAATACTTCTTCCACCTCTGTTTAACACTAGGCTGTGCTGTGGTTTGGTGCTGTGAGTTACGGTCTCAGTCGCGGATTGGATACATTTTCATCACATGGCCAACATGACTGCGCTCTTGAAGCTGAAAGTGCATACAATTTGATGAAATTTACAGCTTCTTAATCATGCAGATGGTTAATTTTTGGCAAATACACCCCCATTCAAAAGACCTGTGTTTTCCCCGCAGCGTCTGACGCAGGCTGTCTGAATGCAGACTTACGCAGAGTCATAGCATCCTTCTTTGGTCTTTTGGTTATGTGTTTATGTGTTTTGACAGAACCAGCAGCAGTGTGACTTCAGTAGTTCAAGAGTCAACGGTGTAATTATTGTTGACTTTTTAATCGTGAGGATAAATTTCAGATGAGAAGAGATGGAGAGGAGAGAGTGAAAAGGTGAAGAGCTGCTCAGTTTAAATAGCCTCGGCATTCAGCCAGATGCTGAGTCATGTCAGAAACACTGCATCATCAGCGTGTGTGTATGTGTGTTCACTACATTTATGTGTAAGGAGCATAGGCTTTGAGCTGATTTGTTGCTAGGGAGAGGGAGTGTTATCAGCATGCGCAAGGGAATTAAACAAATAAAAAAAAAGCAATGGCCAGAGAGAGAGAGACAGTTGTTTTTCTTTCTTACATTTGACACTTATCGATTTAATATTAATATACTGTTGTTTCTTCATTGACCCTAAATAAATTAACTAATGCATACACTGCAATATTTTTTTCCTGACATTCATGCCAAAAAAGCAATTTGAATTTGAGAGAGGAATCGAGGGAGGGTGGAGGGGGCAGAGACAATAAGCAAAGAGGAAAAGGGAGTGTGAGATCGTGTGAGAGAGAGAGAGAGAGAGAGAGAGAGAGAGAGAGAGAGAGAGAGAGAGAGAGAGAGAGAGAGAGAGAGAGTGGTTACCATGCCACAGAGATGGAAAAAATGGGCGAGGATGCTGTGAACCCCTTCCCAACACTGCAGTCTTAGAAGAGAGGAAGTCAGACGGAGTAGAGACAAAACAAAAGGCAGTATAATGCCCTTATTAAAAATATTGTTGTTATGTGATGGATATACCCAGTGGTGGAAGAAGTATTCAGATCCTTTACTTTTACGTAAAAGTACTAATACCACACTGTTAAAATACTCACAAGTAAAAGTCCTGCAAAGTGTAAAGGATCCAACCAGTTGTGTGTTTAATGGTCTAATCATCTCAGCTTGACTTTCTCTCTGAAATGTAGCGGAGTAGAAGTAGAAAGTGGCATGAAAAGAAAAGACTACAAGTACTTCAACATTTGTACTTATATACAGTACTTGAGTAAATGTACTTTGTTACATTCCAACACACACACATGAAGTTAAAGGTAGGATGTTGATGGTGGTCTGACTTTGGGAGGCTAACATCGCAGATCTTCATTTTCTGTTAATGAGTTACTCTGCTTTAATGCGACAATATGCAACATTATTGTTTGTGTCAACTATCCAGGTTGTTATCAGTCAAGGTGATAAAACTCACAGACTTGATTTGGTTGTGATTTGGACACTTATCTAAAAGTAGGGCTAAACAATTAATCGTTTTCAAATTGAAATCCTGATTTGAAAGAATTAGCGATTAGCTAATTGTGAAGGACGCGATTAATCGAATGTGCAAAACTAAGTTGAATGTTTAGTGTACCTTTTGATTTAACATTTTTTGTTCCTCTTTTCGTTAAATGCTGGAATACTGTTACATATCACAGATGGTTTACAGAAATGTCCTGTTTGCAGTGGATAATGATGATGAAATGATGATAATGATTTTTGAATACTTTATTTAACAAGATCGTAGAAGGTGCAATATCAAAATCTCAAATCAAATCGCGATTTCTGGCAGGAAAATCGCAATTCGATTTTTCCCCCAAATTCTTAAGCCCTGTTTAAAGTATGTACAGATTGGTGACAATTTCAGCCTTTAATGGAAAGGACAGCCAGATATGAAAGGGGACAGAGAGAGGGAAGACATGCAGGAAAATCGTCCAGGTCGGACTCAAACCCTTGACCTTCTGCGTCGAGGCATACACCTCTATATATGTGCGCCTGCTCTACCAACTGAGCTAACCCGGCCACAATTGACACAAGTGACAAATTGAAGGGAAAAAAACGGCATAATTGAACAAAACAGCAGCAATAAATGGGGGAATGTCTTTGAGAAGAAAGGTGTTCACCCCTTCAATACAACACCACCGTTAAAGCGCTTTATTTGGGCTTTTCCTGGAACTTTTCATTAGCCATCTGTGTCTTTTTATCTCACCGTTCCTCCAGCGGTTCAGTTCCGCCTCCAGCCTCTGGATGACGTTTTTCAGGCTCTTGTTCTTCTCCTTCTCCTTCTCGTATTTCTTCTTCCACTCCTCGGCTGTCAGCTCCAGGTTCACCGACACTGTGTTCTTGATGGTCTTGGCTCTGACGAAACACAGACAGAACAGAGTTGAGTTAAACACGTGAACAGTCTTGTATAAAGTACTTGAAAGCAATACTTGAGTAAAAGTACAAGTATCTCAGAAAATGACTTTGGTAGAAGTTAAAGTCTCCTTTTAGAATATAACTTGAGTAAAAGTCTTAAAGTATCTGATATTTACTGTAATTTAGTATCAAAGTAATTTTCTGATATCAAATGTACTTAAAAGTGCAGTAGACTGCTTATAAAGCTAACGTTCTGTCATATTTGCTAAAACTGACCCTATGCTCGAGTAGAACTACATGAATCAGGTAATTAAAAAAAAAAAAAATCTGTCTCCTCTGGCACCACCTACAGCCTGTAGTGCACTTTGCAAAAATCCACCGCTCTCTGTTCAGATGCACCAATCAGGGCCAGGGGGGGTGTCTAACTGCTTGTCAATCACTGCTCATGCACACACATTCATTCTCCCTTGTGGGGGGAGTTCTTAGGAGACCATTTTTGGCTTTAGCAGAAAGGGGGGCGGGACTGAGAAGTTGTCAATGTTCAAATTCTTTGGCTAAGTCCTGGATCTTCACAATCCTACCTACAGCACCTTTAAGTATTGATAGTAGAAGTAAGCTACTAGTGAGCTAACATTAGCAATCAAACAATCATAGATAGCTAAAACGTTTTTGAAATGATTTCCATCTTCTGTTATTGTTTGTAATGAGAAAAGTTTATTATTTTATGGATCTAAATCTGAGCATGCGCAACTCACATCTGCACTGGACTCACATCGGGTAGTGACAACACTATCAGTCATTATGCTTCCTCCTCTTCTTCTTTACTTTTGGCCTATGGTTATTTTTTTGCCGCTTGGCAACAAACAAGTATACATTTTATTTAGGAAATGTAGTGGAGTAAAAGTAAAAGTTTCCAGAAATATAAATAATGAAATAAAGTACAGATAGGTGACAATTCTACTTAAGTACAGTAGCTAATTATTTGTACTTTGTTACATTACAACACTGCACATGGACAGATATTTTCAAAGCCCCTGCACAAAATCGCGATTTGGATTTGAATAGGATTAACGGTCCAGCCCTAAGATGCATGTTTGATGGTAAGTAATGGGTACCTCTGTCCAAACATGAGCGTGGACTTGGTCTCAGCCTCGTTGTAGACGGACGGCGAGCAGCAGATGATGATGGTGGTGCGACAGTTTCCCCCCAGAGAGTCCTGCAGGATGCGAGTCATCTTACTGTCTCTGTACGGCACATGGGTTTTCTGAAAATATAAATGTCACACATTTAAATTTACCTTTACATGAAGTTAAAGGTAGGATGTTGATGGTGAGTAGGGTTGGGTATCATTTGGGTTTTTGCAGACTGTTACGTCTCGGTGTTGGAATCCTCTACAGTGAAATACAGTCACACAGTTTATCGTTAAATGTCAGCATTTTAACCGTGTTTAATCCAGCTGCTAGCTAACGGTAGGCTAACATTACCTGGCGCCAAATGTAAGTTGTAAACTAGTGTCACATGCACCGATGTTTCGGTTGCCTCTAACATCCGTTTCGGAGCATCAGAGGGCAGCGCTGGCATTTTAGTAGCACTGAAATGAGGAACCGAAATCCGTGTTACTCTTCGGTCCGGTTGTTAAAGCTTCGGTGCCGTATTAGCATTTTAACCCAACATTTAGTGGTGTCACCAACACAGTGAAACATTTTGGCCGAGTATACATCTAAATCTACGAGATGGAGATAGGGCCTCCTCCCTACTTTATTGATCCTGTGGTGAAATTCACAATACCTGCCAAGTCATACTTCTGCAGTTATTTTGGTGAAAGTAACTCAAAAGTAGTCGTGTAAAGCAATACAATTCAGAGCCAGTAATATTGTAATATAACTAATTACTCTCAAATGACAGTAACTAGTAATCTATAATGTATTACATTTAGGATGTAACTTGCCCAAACACTGACAATGTGTAACTTACTGTTCCCTCGGCTAGAGCTGAAATGACGTTTCCCAGCGCCGACAGAGATTTGTTGATGTTCTTCGCCTCATCCAACACGGCTCCCTCTGCTCCCGTCTTGCTGACCTGTTCATAGAGCATGCACACGCACACGCACACACACACACACACACACACACGGATTAGATCTCACGTCAACTTTACATCAACTCAATGTTCCTGATCTCACTCAGAACGAACCTTCTCGCTGCCCGCCAGGTCGACCAAGTAGAGCTTCCCCGACAGCTTCTTCTCCGTCTCCATGTTTTCCTGCTTGATGTTGATGAGGAAGATGCTGTGGCTGCGAGAGCTGTGCTCATTCATGTCTAGAAATAGTAATAGTTGGTTTACAGCAAGTTCTGGTTCTTACAAATGTGTAGCTCAGCGGTGGAAAGTACAGTATGTTGGTGCCATTATTTGCAGTTGTTTTAGGTTATTCTGCGGCAAATAAATTACATTATTATATATATATATATATATATATATATATATATATATATATATATATATATATAGCTCTAACTAGCTTGGTTTGAGGGCGTGCCACGCTAGCGGCTAGGCGAGCATTTTAACGTGTGTTACAAAGTGACACAAAATGCGTGCGTTCGTCTGTGAAGTAAAGGCTGGACTACAATAGAGCTGTTTGGAGCAGTTTGTGAACAATGTTTTCTGTTGGAGATGGTAAGTCCCTTTTAGAGGTGTTGAAATTAATCAAATAATTGATGCATCGAATTGTGGACATGGACCATGCTGCATTGATAATCGGCAGGCTTATAATCGATTATTTCTGTTTACAATTTAATGTAGGCCTAACAACATTTCTGTTTACATATTATGTTATGTTTTGCACATTCAGGAAGTGCCATGTGCTCAGTGCTGTAGTTTTATGTATCCACTTTATTTAGTATTAGAGCACTGCAGAATGTTTTGTTTTTGAAGCTTGAAAATCTATGAATAAAATTTCCTACATGGCTTTAATAGAAAAATGTATTTGACGCATTGTGATGCATCGAGATATCGAATTGAATCGCTGACATGATAATCGTAATCGAATTGAATCAGGAGATCAGTGAAGATTCACACCTCTAGTGCCTTTGGGGTGGACTTTGGGCTTTTTCACTTTGTAAACTTATTACATGCATAAAAAAAGATAAAGAAAAAGAAAAAGCCAAAAAGCATAATATGAGCACTTTAAGGGAAGTGAGATCCAGCCCCAGTATAACTGTGTGTCTCCTGTTTTTTAGGAGCCGGGCTGTGACACCTTAAAAATATGCAGCGTCTAGTTTGGGGCCTCTTGTTACATTTTAGATGTCTGAGTTGTTAAGTAGTTCAAGTTCAGTTGGTTTTCCCACCAAAATCTCAATTCAATTTAAAAACAGCCAAGTCTAAAAAAAATTAATGCACATTTTTGTAGCAGAACTGTTTTTCTTCTCTCCGGCAGGAAAAATACTTTTACTTTCACACTTGAAGTACAAGTGCTTTTACTTTAATTAGTTTTAACTTGTTGCTGCATTTACTAGTAAAGGATCTTTACTTTACGGGGATAGAACTGTCACCCCGGGCCTAATGCAATAATGAACTCTGTGCAATAATGTCTGTTCAGTAACTTTTGTATTCACTGCTCCCTATATTTCTATTTTTATATTTAAGTATTTATTTATACTATGGGTAATATGGGTATTTTTTTTATGAGTAATGTGGTCATGAGTGAGGTGTGTGCATACATTTTATATTGTATTTTAATGCTGCAAATTGGATTGCTCCAACTAAGTTTCATTGTGTAAATATATGCAATAACAACAACATCTATCTATCTATCTTGATACTTCATATACTTGGCAATGCTAAAAAAAAATACCTACATTGAATATAAAAGATAAGTTAAACATTGGGAGGAAGATATTAAAATACACATGAATTTACATACTCGTCACTGCCACGTGCCGATTGTTTTTGCCCTCATCGATGACGTCCATCACCTCCTCCGGACTGGACACAAAACGCTCAGTACAACCCTGACAGAGGAAGAGAAAGTGCATTAACGCCATGTATTTAGGTATTTAATCCAAAATGTCGTTTTTGCACCGAGTTGAAAAGAATTACAAAGTGACAACGGCAATAAAACAACGCGAGGAAGTCCTGCGATAATGTTCAAGTCCCACTCAGCCCATTTCCTCACTCACCAACACCAACAATCACACTTTCACATAGCTTAGAGAAGGTAGATGAATGTTCACAAGCACTCAAAAACATCATATAAAAGTAAATTGGCAGGTTTGTGATGTACAATACATTTTGTCCTCTAGAACTTGAAGAGTGAAGAGTGCAGACAAATATGAGGGTATACCTACGCATACATACAGACACATATACACACATAATGTATTTAATTAAGCAATATTACACGAGAGGGTTTGCTTGAATGTCATTATTGGCACAGTGATGCGGCTAATGAAGCGCTTGCGCAATATTACACTTACAATGGAGTGTAATATTGCGATTATACAACAACGGTTACCAACAAAATAAAAGTTATAATCATTGTATTAATTTTGCGGGGCAATTCGCGGAGAGGATTTCCAGTCCCTCCCTGTTTAGTCAGCCGACCAACTTAAGCTAACATTAGCTTTGTAGAGATCGTGGGATTTCCCAAACTGACTGGCTGCTGGAATATCAAAGATCATGTGAAATGCGTCGGAATACTAAAACTAAGATTGTGCATCGCTTCTATTGGACTCACTCCAGATTGTTTAGAATTTGTCTGAAAGACAAACCAAATTGTTGGAAGTGTAAGACAGAGGACAGCCAATTACTTCCTGTCCTATGGTCCTGTGATAAGGTCCAGGAGTTTTGAACCGGGATACATGATAATTTATGTCTGACTGCAGGGAACCAGGTTCCATTCAGCCTGAGACTATTTGTTTCGGGAGATGGGTCGATCCTAACAGGGATGGATAAGCACATAAGAAGCTGGGTCCAGACTACTTTAATGATAGCCAGACAGATTATTTTAAAGATACAACACGTAGTTTCTGTCGCACACATGAGGAATTCTAAGTAATGACAACACCACGAGAGTCGCCGGATGACACAATTGTCTCAACATAGTCATACTGAGAAATACAGAGAGAGTTGTGTGGAGCTAATAGTCTTAATTAACCTTGTATCAACTTATTTGGCAATGGATTGAATGTAACGGACGCTCATTAATATAAAAAAAAGTTACGTACTAAAGCTTTAAGGGGATGGAAGAATGAAGGGGTGCCGTTAATCCAGAAGTGGGCTTGTGAGATGGCTAGGGTGGTGGCGTTTGAAAAAATGTCATATAAACGTTTTCCAGATTGGATGTCTACACTAGAAAATGGGAAAGCACCTGAACTTTCTGGAGGGCTCCTAAGAAGTCTTTGTGCTGGGGAGAGACGTGTATGATGGGCTTATGGTGTTGTCATTTATACATATGTTTATTTGGTTTATTGTCTATTTTGTTGAATGGTCTTGAATATTGTAGTTACTGTGTCATCTTTTCTTGATTTTTGTCTGGGTGGGTGGTGATGACGGAAGTTTGTTCATGTTGCGAGTTGTGTGTTTTGTAAAAAAAAAAAAAAAAGTTGAAAAAGATCACGTGAAATCATGTCAAAGGCCTGTAAAGTTTACAAACCTTGACATAGGGCACTCTGTTTTTGTCTTCATGCACAGCAAGGTTCGTCTTCGACACTTTAAACAGAACACAAATCACCAAAATCACAAGCTGATTCTTACTTACTTAATTACACCTTCAATGTTACATATACATTTGAGATAAATAGTCTTACTTACCATCCAGCAGGTCTCGGATCTTGTCCAAGTAGATTTCAAAATAGGAAACCTGCCCAGAGAAACTCCAAACTTTTAATATCTACCCATCGACTACCTGTCAGATATTTAAGCATAAAGAGTTCAATGTTAAAAGGAAAATCAGCTAAACACCAAAAAAGTAAATCTTAGATCAGCGCTTCTCAAAGTCCAGACAAATGTCTGAATTCAAAACCTTATGAAAGTTTTCTTTTTTTAAATACATTTTCTATCGCTCAATAAATTGTGAGGGACGTTGAATATATGGTGGTGTTGTAACAGAGTTTGAAGGGATGAGTTTTATTGTGTTTGGTGTGAAAAAAGAACAGAATAAATGACAACATTTAAATAGGATGAATAGGTTTGGACTTACTGGACTTATTGGATTTTACAATTGGAATTTGTGTTTTGTTATTACAGAGAGAAAGAAGGCTACTGAAAAAAAAGAGGTAACACTTTACTTGAAGGTATCGACATAATCGTCATAACTATGACATGATACTGTCGGCGTCGCTTTGGTGTGCTCCGAGGCACTTTTTGGACCAACTCAGAGAGGCAGTCAGTCAGGTCGGTGTGTCAGAGCCTTCAGATGCATGTATGCTGTTCTAAAGCTAAAGAAACAGGCATTAAATGTGACGAGAAAAGAAAAAATTGCTTGTTTTGTATATATGTGTACGTCAGTGCCGTATTTTTGATCCCAAGTTTAAATTTAAAAAAACACGAGTAAAACTTTTCATGGAAAATAAACAATATATTACTTGTATATAATAATATAATATACTATAATATAATATTACAGAGTTGATGTTTTTGGCTTTACTGTCCTCTTAACTGTTGGAGAGAAAAAACTATCTCAGAAAGTTACCGTTTGGCGGACAGATTACCTTCGATGCAAGAATCAGTTGGTTAAATCTGGTTTGGTGATTCACATTCTGAGATAGAGGGTTCAACCCTTGAGTTGTCTTCCCATCAACGTTTTGCTTTTCTGGGTCAAAAAAAACTTTTTTCCCCATTTTGATCGTCTTTTGACACTTTACCTGACGTTTTTGTCGCTCATTTCTACGCTAATTTCTTTTAGTTTTTTGTCGTTGTTATTGCTTTTTTAGACTTTTTTTTCAAAATGATTTTACTTTTTTTATGCTATAAAATTGAAGAAAACACCCAAATTCAATGAAAGCAGTGAACTGATTGTTTACTTTACTTGTGAAGAGCGTTGTATGGAAACATACACGTTATTTTTTGGATAATTTGATTAAAAAGAAACCAAAATGGCTGAGATAGAAACTTTGAAAATGTTTTTGTAGCCTCAACTTTTATTCTGCATATTTATTAAGGCGATTAGGACTGATATTTGTAACTTTAAAGGTCCAAACGGCAGATTATGAAAAATTATTATAGATGCTGTAGCTTTGAAAGTTTGAGCTTTGTGCTGTGACAAATGTTTTTTTTTTTTTTTACCTTGATATGAAACTCGAGGTTCTCGTCCATGGAGTAAATGTGGTCAAAGATGTCGTGGGCGATACGAGGGATGATTCCCATCAGCTGGGGGTCGTGCAGTTTGCCCTGAACACAGAAATGGATAATGATGTTTGAATGCTTTTGCTGTTGTTTTAGGGTGTTTTCAGAATAATGTAGTGGAGTAAAAAGTACAATATTTCTCTCTGAAATGTAGCAAAGTAGAAGTAGAAACCTCTGGCAATAATAAAAACCAACTGACATGACAAAACCAATGTCAAGTAAAATAGGAAGTTAGGAGTCAAATCAACAATAGATTAAAAAGCAGTAAAAGGGCATTAAAAAGAAGTGGAGAGGGGACAGACGCCACGGGGCAGCCTCAGGCTACATTTACATTGCTACATTTTGGTTTAAAAAATATCTTCTGCTACATTTCCCCCTCTCATTCCCCCTGCACTGGCGTTTCCCCCTCTCATTCCCCCTGCACTGGTGTTTCCCCCTCTCATTCCCCCTGCACTGGCGTTTCCCCCTCTCATTCCCCCTGCACTGGTGTTTCCCCCTCTCATTCCCCCTGCACTGGCGTTTCCCCCTCTCATTCCCCCTGCACTGACGTTTCCCCCTCTCATCCACCCTGCACTGGCGTTTCCCCCTCTCATTCCCCCTGCTCTGGTGTTTCCCCCTCTCATTCCCCCTGCTAAGGTGTTTCCCCTCTCATTCGGTATGTCTACATCGGATGGTTTAGACCAGTAGTGTAAAACTCAACTTCACTAAGGGCCACACTGGAAATGAAACATGTATAATTTGACATGATTTTATTTTGAAATAGTCAAATATCTTTGACTGTATCATTGTATGTCTTATATAGCTTTCTCACTTACAGTTTGGTCAATATGAAGTCCTGAAAAAGTAACTTAGCCATCAAAGAAAAAAGTTCCAAAAAAGGTCGAAAAAAGCAACAAAAACAACTAAACAAAACACAGAAAAAGTGGCAAAAACATGGGGAAAAAACAGCCAAAAGCGTTAGCAAAAGTGACAAAAACTTAAGAAAAAGCAACAAAAACTAGGTGGGCCAAAATTTATTGTGACCCTAAATTGATATGCGGGCCAGTTCAAAATCTGTGAGGGTCCAGATTTGGTCACTGGGCCTCGAGTTTGCAGGGTTTCCGCTATATACACGTAGTAGCGGCGCACCGCCGCTCTTTCAGCAGTTTATGAAAAGTCATAAAGTTGTAGTTACATGACTTTGCAGAGCCGTCTGATCTACTGAACTCAAGCTAACAGTCATCCGCTCTCCGCTCTCTCTCCCCTTTGAGGGTGAGCAACGGGAACGGTGACAGGACGTCATCACTCGCAAGTCATGGCAAGTCAACAACAACAGCACGAGTACAGCAGTTTCTCCTCAGGCAGAGTGACAAACAGAGAAGGAAGCCGCGACATGAAAACTGCAGTCAAGGGGCCCGTGAAATATGACAGCTACAGTAGATTGGAAAATAGCGTTATGGACACTGAATTTGATGAATTTACTGTTTATCAGAGCAAAGCAAACTGTTGCAAAAAGGATGTACATGCTGTTTTCACTTAGGTAAAGATACTGTTGACATCCCCCCCCTCCCCCGTTGAAAAAAATCTAGCAGAAACACTGGTTTAATTAATGTGGTTTAACATTATGGCTGATAATCAAAATCCTAACGGAGAAAATGAACTTTAAAAAAAAAAAGCTTTTTACTTCCAGACCACACTGTTGAGCTCTAATACTGAGGCAGTAATTCCAGGTTGTAAATGTATTTCTATTAGAACAGTTTGAGGTACACTGGGCTGAATGAGTCTCTCACCTCCATGGTGTGTGTCTTCCCGGAGGACGTCTGTCCGTAAGCGAAGATGGTCCCGTTGTAGCCGCCCAGCACATCTGGAACGCACAGGCATGAAAAACACTTCTCCATGATTACGATATTACAATCATGTGTATGAAAAAAAACGTAATACATCTAATACTGCTGCTATTATCACTGTGACTACTTGCTTCATGATGATGATGCTGCTTTTAGTACTAATACTTCTATTTATCTTCCTCTTACTAGTATTAAAGCGGATACATGTCTTCCCGATAATGTCACGATAACAGGGTTATCCCGCCCCGAACGCTTTCTCAAAAGTAAAGATACCAGTATCGGAAAAGCCTCCGATACTGCCTAAAATGCTGGTATCAGTTAGAGGTGTGAATCTTCACTGATCTCCTGATTCGATTACAATTATCATGTCAGCGATTCAATTCGATATCTTGATTAGAGCCCGACCGATATATCGTCCGGCCGATATTATCGGCCGATATGAGCTTATTGCATTTAAATCGGCATCGGCATTTATAACGGCCGATGAAACATGAGAAACAGAGTCTCATGCTTCACTCATGTTATGAGTGTTGCATAGTTTGCCCACCAGAGGGAGGTCTGCAACTCCCCAGTTGACAACAGCGCCAGAAATCCACTACAGAAGAAGGCTATCAGCCAAGCCAGTGGCAGAGCATTACACCCGGCATGGAGATGTACTGTTTTGACGGTGAGTCTGTCGTTCGTCATGTGAAATGATTGTAGATTTAGTTCATACACTGTATATAAAAACGGTGTGGTAGTTCTAGCTAACGGTCCTATCATTATCACTTCTAAATATTCTGTAACATCACTTACAGCCGCTAATGCGTTGCTATATTAGATTAGCCACAAAGCTAGCTAACTAATACCATGTTTATCAGTGGAAGAGCGCGAACGTTAATAAGAGGTCAAACTATAACGTTAGCGTTTAACTTATTCTAAATATATCTGCTGTGTTTCCCACATAATGACCGCGTAACTGTGGCAGGGGGGCGCGTGTAGTCAATGACTAGAAGTTATGTACAGCGTGCCTCGAAAAAACAACAACTGTTACGTTATTCTAACGCTAACATAGCTTCCTTTTCAGCAGGCCCCTTAAATGCTTGCTATTAACTTGTTTGAAGGTGGTTCTTCTCAAAATTGACAGCGGTGTATTCATGACACTAACGTTAACCATTCAACTTCGAATTGATTCCGTAATCTTCTCTGAGCTGAAAGCCGGTAACAGTAGGCTAACTTTACGTTCGCCAGCGCATGACGATGTTTTGATTCAGACTGCACAAAGAGAAGAGGAGAAGATATACGGGATCGTTGTGAATGTGTCTGTGAGAGCAAATAGTGTAGTTACAGTAACTACAGTAGGTGCGTCAGAAACGATTAAACCAGAGGGGACATGTAAATAAATGTGAGCTGAACAAGCGCTTTTTTTTCTTTTCTTTTTTTTTTTACAATACAGATTGTTTCAAAGCAGCTTTACAGACATAACAGGAACATGTTGTAATAATATTGTTAAATATAAATAGGTAATACCTATTGCTTGACAAAAAAAAATAAAAAAAATATTTCTCTATGTTTCTCATTTTTGCCTATGTAGGAGATCCCTGTTTATTATTATTATAATTGTAATGATGACATGAGTAATGATACATGGTGATATTATTAATACACATGCTTATTCTTTCTCTGTCTCTCTTTCTGGCATACAGATGGATGAAAAAGGTGAACGCTGTAGCAGCAAAGTGTGGGACTACTTCTGCAAAGATTCCTCTAATGCAGTGTTCTGCAATATATGTGCAGCTAATGTAAGCCAGGGGTCTATCAAAGCGAAGCAGAAAAACACTTCCAATTTGTGGACTCATCTGAAAACCAAACATAGTGAGCAATATAAAGAGGCACAGCAGCAGAGTGAGGTACAAAAAACTCTTTCTGTTAGAACACAGCAGCCTACCCTGCCACAAGCATTTGATAAGATACTCAAAAAGTAGTGAAGGAGGAAAACCCCTTGCCTGTGTGTTGTATATATTGAGAACATTCTACAAGGTTTTAATTATATTTTGGTATTATTTATTTATTTTATATTTATTTATTTTATATGTAGCTATACATTTAACTTATTTAAATTTTATTTTCAATTCATTGACATGGTTTTTTGGAATATTGAATTTGTTTGGTATAGCTCTTTTACTTTAACTTTAGTATTATAATTTATTTACAGTACACAGACTGTTAAAACCAGCTTCAACTGGAAGTAAGTAAAAGTGTTAAATGTTTAAAACCAGACTGTTTTTTGATCATTAAAAAATATATACTTTTGATATGTAATTGTTTAGTCATTGAGACTGTAATCTAAGGCTTTTTTTTTTTAACATAATCCCTTCTGGAAAATGGTTTATACAGCCCACATACATGTAGGGCAGGCAGATATTTTGCTATTGAATGTTGTGTAAGTGCAGTTTATAGGAAATGGGTCTAATATCCAGTTTATTTTCAAAATCAAAATCTTGGCTTATAAATCGGCTCTTTTCAAGTTAATATCGGCATCGGCCCCCAAAAATCCATATCGGTTGGGCTCTAATCTTGATGCATCAAATACATGTTTCTATTAAAGCCATGTAGGATATGTAATTCATAGATTTTCAAGCTTCAAAAACAAAACATTCTGCAGTGCTCTAATACTAGATAAATTGGATACATAAAACTACAGCACTGAGCACATGGCACTTCCTGAATGTGCAAAACATAACCGAATATGTAAATAGAAATGTTGTTAGGCCTACATTAAATTGTAAACAGAAATAATCGATTTTGAGCCTGTCGATTATCGATGCAGCATGGTCCATGTCCACGATTCGATGCATCGATTATTTGATTAATTTCAACACCTCTAGTATCAGTATGGGCAAGAACTCGAGTGGCACCGATCCAATACCATGTAATTTATAAATCTACGTTAAAGTAGTTTATGTATGTTCTTTTCCATTATGACTGTCAAACTGGATAATAAAAGAAAGTTCTGTGGCGTTTATTGTTTGCGTTTGTAAATGTTTCACAAAGAGTTAAACAACATAGATAGAAATCATATCCAATCCATAAAGGAATACTAATATACAGCAGTTAAAACAACAATAATATATATATATATATATATATATATATATATATATATTATTTTTTTACACAGTGGTATCGGATTGGTACTCGGTATTGGCAGATTCCCAAGTTCAGGTATTGGTTCATCTCTACTCAAAAGCCCAGAATCTTTTATGGTTTTAAAAACTGGAGCGGCAGACCAATGGGAGCAAAAGGTCCATAACTGGAGAAATATCAGCGATTAATTCTGTGAACTGTACTAACAATAGGTTCCAAGATTAGTAATGCTGTTTGCGCCAAAGACTGACCGTTTCTCCACATCGTTCATTCCCTCTGCAATTAAGTTGCTGAATGCGGAGTGACCGTCTTGAATGTATTTTGCACAAACTTAAAACTGGTCGAATGCAATTTGGTATGTATGTGCAATGCACTCTGCACTTTATCAATTTTATTTATTATTTAATCTTGTCTCTCTTTGTCGTCTTTATTCAGTTCTTATTTCAAATATCTTTCTTACTGTATACTTTTGGATCTCACACTTTCCCATATAAGTTTCTTACAGTTTAGTCGACATAAAGTCCTGAAAAAGTAACTTAGCTATCAAAGAAAAAAGTGGTCAAAAAAAAGCAACATAAACAACTACAAAAGCAACAGAAAAAGTGGCAAAAACGTGTGGAAAAAAAGAACCAAAAGCTTTGGCAAAAGTGACAAAAACTTCAGGAAAAGAAAAACTAGGTGGGCCGAAATTTATCGTGACCCTAAATTGATATGCAGGCTAGATTGAAATCTGTGAGGGTCCAGATTTGGTCGCTGGGCGTTGAGTTTGCAGGGTTTCCGCTATATACACGTAGTAGCAGCGCACCGTCATAAAGTTGTAGTTACACGACTCTCCAGAGCCGTCTGATCTACTGAACTCAAGCTAACAGTCATCCGCTCTCCGCTCTCTCTCCCCTTTGAGGGTGAGCAACGGGAACGGTGACAGGACGTCATCACTCGCAAAGTCAAGTACGCCTTTTTATTGCGCTCCCTCTGTCACTGATGACCGGCAGTATGAATGTGTGTATATGTTTCTGGGGGACTGTAGAAACTGAACTGCCCTTCGGGGATGAAATAAAGCTTTCTGTATAAGAACATAATGTTTGGTCTTACCTTTAACTATCTGTTTGGCACACTGGTCGTACACTTGTTCCTGGGACGTGTTGGGAGGCAGCACACGGTCGAACACGTAGGGTTTACTCTGTTTCAGAAGGGACACAAGACGCATTAATGACAGCAGACAAATGAGATCAAAAACAAAACTGGCTAGGGAAGACATTTTATCTTCATTTACCTTCAATTGTTTTAGATCTTATGTTGCAAAAAAAAAAAAAATTGCATTTTTATCAAGTCAGGATTTATTTTCATAAGACCACACAAGAAAACAAGTGAAATGATTGAAGTTCTGACTTTCAAATGTTTGTTATGTTTAAGTGCCTGCTTAAAACCTCCTAAACTTCTGACCATCTTTAGATTTCCTGGCAAGCCCTCCAGGCTTGTTGCTACATACAAAAAGGACTCCTTACCTAAATTACTCTTCACTCTAGGAGGTACAAAATCAGTAGAGCTGCCCCTGGTGGAGGAGCTGTGAACATATCTTATTCTGTTAAAATAATTGATTAAAATATATGTTTATCTCCAGGTTCACTCAGGTTTGTCAGCCAGAACACCACTTAAGGTGTTGCTCCATGGGGTAGGTATGGGCAGCTAGTCTACAACATTTGTAACACTTTTTTCGATGTTTTTGTTTCTTAGTTCAGCATTTGTTGCTTTTTTTGGACATTTTTGAAGTTTTTTTTTTTTTTCAAATCTTCTCTATTTTAACTGAAGCTTACACATAATTTCCATTTTTTAATTACGGGACAAAGTCAGGGTAATAAGCTGCCAGAACTTTTTATTCTGTTATTTTAGGGAAAAATGCAGTTTATTTCAGATTTTACTGATATTTTTAGGAGCCAATCAGGACCAACTTCAGGTACATATTCATGTATTATTTTTTTGTCATGTAATAAGTGATTATTTGCACACACAAAAATGTGAAATGTAAAATGTTTTGTAAACTTTTATACAACTTTATACGTATAACTTTGAAATGAATTGTAATGTTCAATTTTACTTGTTTAAATGGATATATTTTGCTTGTAACTATAACAACAAAAATGGCCGGGACGTTATGTGCTTGATTATTTCATAATTTCAATACATTTCAATGCAGAAATTGAGTGAAGTAAAATAAGTTAGTTCAATACAGATTACCCAGAATGTGGGTTGTAATTTTTAACCCACTTTTAGGTAGTTTTAACCCAATTAAGTGATTTTTACCCATTTTTTGGGTAGAAAATATAACCCAACCATGCTGGGTCAAAGCTATAACCCAACCCTGCTGGGTTAAATAACCCAAGTTGGGCTATTTGAACCCAGCAGTTCTACGAGTGCAGCATTTTCACACACCAGATCCTGACATGATCAGAAAATATTGATAAACTCAAACTTCAGGAACATAATGCTTGTTTCTCTGACTATGGCAGGGTTCTCCGAGCAGTTTTGGGCAGCACCTACAGCCACATGAATGTAACTTAAAGACTTTTCTCAGATCTAATGATTTTAAAGGTACTTCTTCAGAAAAGTTTTGTCTTTAAGCTTTTTGAGTGTTATTTATTTATTCATTATCTGCTCTAGCTTTTCCAATGTTTTATACACAGATATGGTGATAATAACGGTCCAAAATGATGTAAAAAAAAAAAAAAGAGACGCAAAACTACCACAAAGAGACACAAACAGACTACCAAGAGAAGCCTAAACCCACAAAGAGAAAATCCCACAAAGAGAATTATTAAAATTATTATGGGGAAATTGCATGTTTTTTTTTTATTGAAAAACATTGAATTTTCTTGAGGAAGGATGCCTAAACCCCACGCCTAATAGACCTTTTTCACGGCAGACATGTTGACATGTCATAGTAGGAAAAGCCCAGGTGTATTCAAAACCATTCATGATGGCTGCATTCCACGTCCTGGTATTGTGCATGCTGACTCCCTGAAATAGCTTAATGGGACACTTGATGGAATTGAGCCATCGTTAAGGTTATCAATCTCAGCTGTGCTTCTCCTACTATGACAAGTCAAAATGTCTGCTGTGAAAAAGGTCCATACACACACCTTCCACAAACCGAGGGAAAACACTGTATGGGGTTTTAAAGTTGGAAGTGCTCAGCTGTTAAGGCTCCAGCAGCTTCTAGTCTGACTATCCATCATTCATCCTGTCCTTGTCCAACTACTGTCTCCGTCTCTCCGGGGGAAAAGTGAAATGCAGCTCTCAGCACTCGGAGGCAGCAACGGCAGCACTCTCACTTTCTCTGAACCCCGAGATTAAAGCAGAGAAACCACTGACACCGACAGTATCGGAGAGGACGGCCTAATGTGTTCCTGCCGTTTGACTGATGGCACAAGGCGGTGACAGGCAGTTTGTCCTGACAGAACAGAAGTGTTTCTGGCCCATAATGCAACAGAATGAATAATGCAGGACGAGCAGGGCTGCTCATGGTGAACAGGGCGGCAGATCTGCATTAACACGCTGTGGCAAGGTTAATTACCTGTCTGTCGGCGTGTCTGTCTGTTGGAAAATGAGGGACATCCGGCAAAACTTCAGAATCAAACATCGATAGGGTCTAAGCGTCACGCCCGCCTAGGATGTTTAAAAAACCCATTGCGACTCATTTTATTTATTTTTAAATCAACTGGTTGAAATCTTTACACATTTAAATAATTTTTTTTATCCGATTCACGATGCTTCGTTGCATCTACTTTTTAGTACAGGCTCCTCAAACAAGTTTCTCTTTAACTGAATAAGATGAGATTCAGGTAACATACATGTGCAATACAGTAACCTCGTTTGAGCATCAGATGGTTTAGGTCAGGGATGAATTGCACGAAATGAAAATCTTGAACTTTTTAAATAAATCTTTTGCCATAAAGTGTGAAGTTGTCTGTTAGCTCCACCCACCTGCACTTCCAAGAAGTAGAAAACAAACACAGGTGCCAGCACATGTATAAAAGTGGCAAGTCAGTGTGAGTATAACCTTTGACCCCTTACCTCTAACTTAACCTTAAAAACTTTTTGTTGTGACCAAGAAATCAATATTCCCCTGCAGCAAGTCTTTCAAGTCCAGGGTTTAACTGGAGCCACAAAAAGGCCTTTTTCTCTTAGTTTATGAATGTTAAAGTTTGACTTTAAAGTTGTAATTTCATGCATTTTTTCACAAAATGTTTAGATGCATGACAGCGCACGGTCCTGATTGGCTTTTTTAAATATTTAATAAAACAATTTTGTTTTTCTAGACTTTCTAGTCTGTTTTTAACTTTTTGATTAGATTGTGAAAATATGTAAACACCACACGCATTTTGTCTGTTTTTGTAATTCTTAAATGTTTAGCTAAGAGATATTTAATTATTTTTGGTAGCAGGCACCCTAGCTTGCTGCAGTACTAGCTAGCTACATTTTTGAAGTATGAATCTTACAGTATTTTTGTGGTTTGTGGTTTTAAGTTCTGTTTTAAAATTTACATTTCTAACTTTGTTTACATTGTCTGGCTGGAGTTTTATGTATTATTACATCAGCTATATTGTGCTAGCCTCGTGAGACCGTCCTGATCTCGCGAGCTCCAGTTTATGCCGAGCAAATGCGAAGCGATCCATCTGGCGGAGTCAGGTTAATATTGTGCAGCCCTAGTCGAAATATTAAGCTAACATTTGAAATAGATAACGGTTGAAATATTTAGCTAGCTAGCTAACTGTTGAAATATTTAGCTAACATTTAAAATATTTAGCTGTTATTTAGGTAACATTAGAAATAGTACCTAAAGCTATTTAGCTAGCTAACAATTGAAATATTTAGCTAACGGTTGAAATATTTAGCCAATAGTTAGCTATCGTCACTGTGTCCACGTTCGGTCAGGGGGAGGAGGATGAGCTGAACAATAATGAATTTTGGTGTTTTTGGTGCTCAGATGTTTAATTTATTTGTATTTATTTATTTATTTATTTATTTATTTATTTTAAATGTTTTGTCTGTTTTTATTGTTATTAAATATAATTTTTGAACAATTATGAACACTTTTTTTTTACTATAAATCTTAGTATAATAGTATTTTATTGCATGCATATATATATATATATATATATATATATATATATATATATATATATATATATATATAAAAATGTATGTATGTTGCTTATTTTCATGCAATAGTTGTAAGATATCGAAAATGAGAATTGGTAATTTAACAAAACATCCAGTAGGTGGTGCTATAGGCTAAAAATGGAAGTTAAGATGCTTTTATTGCACAATTCAGAGTTGTCATTTTATTGTGAAGGACGGAAGTATCATCCCGGAAGTTTTGACAGCACTGCAGCAACTTAATACCTCCGAAAACCCAGCAGCGGCCATTGTTTACAGTTAGGAGATAGGGGTGTCCGGTTATGGCCAAGGGTAGCGTACGGCTAATTCAGCGGTGTTCGCGGACTTTAGCCAACTCTTATAAAGTAAAACCTTAAGTAAATTGTTAAAACAATATACCGTTAGAAAGGTGACAACTTACACTTTAGTTTAACACCATTAAATTAACTGAAAACATTAATAGATCATTTATATTCCTATCATAACAGATATTGTGATAGAACGTTAGCCAATAAGTGTCCGAACGTGGACACAGTGACGCTAGCTAAAAGTAGTAGCTTAAAGTAACGTTAACGGATAAATGGCTGAAACATTCGGCTTCACTCAAAGTAACGTTAATAGTAGAATTGCCGACCAAACCAACCTGAATTGACAGTTCAGCTGAATGAAAAAAGAAAATCTACTTTTATATAACGAATATTATACATAGGTTAATTTAGAACACACATAGGGACCAATGAAAGGGTAACGTCACGTGAGTTCATCTGACAGGAAAGTTGGGCGACGTCAGACCATACAGGTACGGTGCCCGAAAGCAACCGTCTCGGCTACCGTATTACAGGAGTATCGCGCACTATAAAAACCTTTTCACAGATTTAAAGATAAACATTGTTGCTGTGTACGTGAATGACATATGACATGAAGTTAACCAGGGGCCAGGCTGTTGCCTAGCAATGGAATTCCATTGAATAGGTCTTTAGGACTAACAGGCTTTCATGATTGTATCTTCTGCACTTTTCTTTATATTGCACTGTAATACTGACAATTCTGTTCAGTTTTCAAATTGTATCAATGCGACAAATGTGTTATGCTTATAAGATTTGTATTCAGAAATATTGTATAATAAAAAAATAATTGAAAAAAGGTCTGTAGAACTACAGGTTTATTGCGCACTTGCACCCCCCCGCCTCCATCCTGCCTGCAGAACTCAGGGTGACTTAATTTGCTCCTCTCAAACACTGCAGTGTTAGCATATCCAGCTCCACACAGACACGACATCACAACACCTCCAACAACTACGAGTGAGCGAACAGACTTGCCGTTATCACCACCGTGTCGTCTTCTTTGAATTTGGGGATGTATTTGTCCCCTCGGTTTATTTCGGACTCGTTCAGGGGCCTGAAGCGGCACATCACCCTCACCCCGCACTCCGCCGCATCCATCATGGCTGCTGCTGCTGCTGGCACTGTTTACACCGCCCCCCCCCCCCTCCTCCAAATACCGCGGGTACAAACACACAAACAAGCACACAGCGGGCTGGGGAAAAAAACAGCAGAGGATCAGTGTATTTTAGGCAAGTTTGTGCCCAAAACGGGGCCTTGAAGATTAGCCGATCCCTGCGTCCCGGGCCAAGGGAGAGTTCAGAATTTAGCCTACCAAATCAGAGACTTAAATCATTCAAATCAAGGCGTGCTACAGGGGGGATAAAAAGGTCGGAGTTCCTAGGTTTCCTCAGTGAGGGGGAAGTTTTAGGTGAATCCGAGGCGCAACGCGTCCTTCATCCAAGCCGAATGTGTCCGGGTTTCCTCGGCTGCGCCATGACCAAAACCGGATCAACCGCAGCGCTGCGTCCCGGTAAAGGAGCCCAGAGGTCGGTGTGCAGACCTCCCTCCCTCCCTCTGCAGCGGTGACAAAAATAAATAAAAGGACCAATATGCGTTTGTTTCCTAGAACTCGGACGTCTCGGAGTTCGCTGCCCGGTGTGCAGGGGGGAAGAGGATGCGCAGAGACAGCCGCAGAGTCCTCCTGACTTGCAATGAAAGCGCGCTCCAGGCGCGGTGCCGTGGCGCGCGCCCGCGCCCTGCATCAGCACCACCATCGCTGAAATGCTCGTATGCACGCGCAGACACACAAAAACCTAAATACATATTTATTTTTAACCCCAACGAGTAGAAATCTTCACATTTTGCCGATTCAGATTATTAAAAAAATAAATAAAACTAATAAATTATGTATTATTAAAGCTCAACGTTTTACATTAAAGTAATGCTTACATTAGGGGTGACCCCGAATAGTCGAAGATTCGATGCATCGATATGCGGAGCCTGATTCGACCATAGACAGTATATGGATTCGACCACCACTCTCACAGTCGGATCTTCGCGGGTGTTATTATGAAACGAGGATCATACCATTTTGGCAATATGGGGGTGCTCAATGTCTAATTTCACACAGAACTACTGGTTTTGTACGGTTATATTAAGTTATATACAGCCTTTAATTATGATAATGCTGTAAAAAAAAAAAAACGAAAAGAAAGAAGGAAAAGTTCAATAAATATTTTTTACGTGTGTTTGTGTGTGTAAATCCACCGCTGTGAAAGATTTAAGTTTCACTTTCCCTGATCCGCGACAGACGAGGAGCATCAGACGAGGAGATTAACGTTACTTAACAATGTCTGGAAAAAGAAAATCTAAAGTGTGGATGCACTTTCAAATGGTAAAAGATGATCCAAAAAAAGTAAAATGCAAGTTGTGCCAACAGCTCATGTCCTACCACTCGTCAACAACAAACATGGCTTTCCATTTAAAACGGGTAAGTTTATTACCAATAAAGACGTTTCACTTTTTCATATATAATGGCGCTTTTAATTTACGAATAGCAATATCATATGTTGGGACTTAAAATATGTTAGTCTTTTTTCTAGATCCACCCACAGTATCAGACTGACGACAGCACTTCATCTAGTAGTAGTAGCAGTAGTAGTAGTAGTAGTAGTAGTATTAGTAGCAGTAGTAGTACCGGAGCTGCGCCAAAACTAACTCAAAGAAAGCTAGATTTGAGACCGCCATTGCCCGAGAAAAGGAAAAGAGAAATCCCGGACAAAATTGCAGAGTTTATTTCGCTTCACAATGAGGCCAGTGAATGTTGTGGACGGTGAAGGTTATAAAGAATTAATGCGCACACTTGAGCCAGGATACACAGTTCCCAAAATATAGACGGTTATGCATGCGGCGGATGCGAAATACGCGTCCATACGCGCCTGCGGTTTACATGTTACCCTCCTGCTGACTAGTGTCGTGCCCCTCCCAACCCATTCTCTCACACACACACACACACACACACACACACACACACACACACACACACACACACACACACACACACACACACACACACACACACACACACACACACACACACACACACACACACACACACACACACACACACACACACACACACACGATTCGACTATAGAAAGATTCGTCAATTCTGATTCGAATGTGTAAATCCTTAGTCGGGGACACCCCTAGCTTACATAAAGCCTATTTATATTCCAATAATATAAAGTTATATTATTCTGAAATGGGACATTCTGCATAATGAGAACTTTTTTACTTTTGGCACTTATGTCGATGCTGAAATGATTTTTTTTTGTAAAGTATTACAGGTGGAAATGGAAATAATGGCTAGATTTGTCGATGTGGGGGGGAGGAGATTGAGATCTCCAACTAACTATCTAGGGAGGTCCCAGGACATGTCTGCATGGATTGAGAAAAGAGACAAAAACATGAAATATTAAATAAATTAAAAAAATCGTCGAGAAAACCTAATAAAAAGGTGACAAAACCTCAAATTACATTTAAAAAAGTAGCAAAAATGTCAAAACATAAAAAAAAAAAAGCCCAGTTATGATAATTGGGGGTGATTTGGTTAAAAAGCACAATGTACATTACTGTAGACTTCATTAAAGACTAAACCTGCTAAAGACGTCCAATGGAGACCAACAACAATCAATAGCTCCGAGTCATTTAATCAAGTCATTGAGTATTCATTCGGCTTAGGTGCCTCCCAAAAGTGCTCGGGTGCTGCATGCGCCTAAAACTCATAATGGCGGGGGAAACCCTGCATGTCCAACCATGAGCTCATCTTTTGATTCTTTGATCGTCCCAGGTGGAGCATGTGGAATGACTCTTATAGGCCCACTAGAGAGCAGTGTGCAGCAACAAACACTGGCTCTAAAACGAGCCTGGATTTTTTTTTTTAACTGTGCTCAGTAAACCAGTGGTTCTCAAACTTTTTTCAATATGTTACCCTTTGAATTGGGTTTTTAAGCCAAGTGCAAATCAAAGGTTTATATAAAGAGGAACAATAGATTTACTAAACAACAACTAGAAACTAGAAGAAAGACGGCAAGGAAGACAATAGGTCAACAAAAAGTGACAACAAATTAGGGGCGCCTGGATAGCTCACCTGGTAGAGTATGCGGCCCCATGTACAGAGGCTTAGTCCTTGATGCAGCAGCCGCAGGTTTGATTTCGATCTGTGGCCCTTTGGTGCAAGTCTCTCTCTCTACCCTGTTCTATCAAATAAAGGCCTAAAATGCCACAAAAAAGTGACAAATTAAAAAAAACTAAAAACTTGAAAAAGCGACAATTTCTTTAAAAAAAAAAAAAAAAAAATGAGGAACTAAGGCAAGAATAGGTTGAAAAAGTGACCATACCTTAAAAAAGCTACAAAAACTTATAAAATTATCACAAAAACGTATACAAAAATATCAAATTGTTGGTAGAAAAGTGTATATAAAGAGGTAGAAAGTCTGCAACTGATAAACATTTCACATGTTTGGAATCCATCCATTAATTCATTCATTATAGTATCATTATTTTATGAATTATGTATGACATATTGTTAAATTAGCATTTTGCTAAATATCTCACATACCCCTGCATTCCTCCAAAGTACCCCTAGGGGTACAAGCACCCCCATTTTAAGAAAACAATGTGCAATAAACCAGCGTTTGGAACTATGAAGAAACAGGAAACATAAATACACGTTACACGCCAGATTATTCAAGTAAGAGTGACCATGTTTTTTTAATATCTTAAACATCTGTGCAACATTGTTCAAAATGTTACATCACTGCATGACCTGTAATGTTTCACAATATTTACAAAAAAAATGCTGCTTACATCAAACCATTAAAAAAAAAGTCCAAACAATCTCAAAATAATGGACTGACAAACTATCCCTAGCCCACATTAATGCAAAAAAAAGAAATTAAAACAAATGAGAGCAAAATCAAGTGCACATCATACTTCACGCAAGTCTATTTTTTGTAAAGTATATATTAGTGAGAAAATATATACTTAATTACAAGTTGAAAAAAAAAATACTGACACTGAAAAGGGTGGAAGAGGGAAATGCGATTCAAAGAGCAGAAATTAAAACACCAGGAAGAAAAAGAAAAATCACACCTCAACACACAACCGCACGCACACACACACAACCCCCCCACACACACACACACACACACACACACACACACACACACACACACACACACACACAGGTAGAAGGAGAAAAAAAATAGACTGCACAGACCATCTCAAACACAAAAATGCTTTGAACTCTTGACCACAAATAACATGAAATTGATATAACAGATCCATAACACATGGGTTCCCAACATGAGACCGGGTTCCTGCATGTCATTGCACAAAAAAACGGAGGAGGGGGGGAGGGAGGAGGGGAGAGGCAGAATGAACTTTACCGAAAAGAGCTGTGTTCTCGACACCCAACGTCACATTTCCTTGCCACAGATTACAGTAAAAAACTCAACTCTGGATGTCCTGCTCACACTGGAGAACAAAAATAGGGACATTTTTGAAGAAAATGGATATTTTCAACAGGTTTTTTTTTAGGTAGACATTTTAAACACATAACTTATAAACTTGAAATCTCTTGGAAAGAGGCTGGACGAAAGGATGCACCCACGTGTATTTAGAAGCTGATAACAATACCTAATATTTGTCTTTAATACCGATATTTATTTAATTTTTTTTTTAAAGTTGTTAGCCTTTTGTTGCTACAAATGAAGGGCTTCTTCAAAATGTCCTCTAGTTTTTGTCCAGTGTGCACACGACAAAGAATGCAAGAAATGTTCTGAGATACATGAGCGATCTCATTACAAAATACAGTACTTAACTTAAGTTCAAGGTTCCTTAAAAGCGTGTGCGCGTTAAGACAATAAGACATGTTGAAATTGTTTACTTGGCTTGGAAGTCATAGTCTGACTTTTGAGGCTCCTCATTTAGGATATTTAGGGAATATTATAAAACCAAAAGAAGATAATGTGGGATTCCTCGCCACAAATTACAGTCGTCTGGGGTTAGAAAACGTGTGCGCACATCCAAAAGTTGTGGATGTTTTTTTAATAGTAGTGTTTCTCATGTTTTACGGAGCGAGAAAGGAGCTCTTTACAAAGTAGTGTACTATTTGGTTTTTTTTAACGGTTATCATTCGAAACATTTGTAATAGTCGGGGGTTCCTTGTGTGCTTCAGATACTTTGATGTGAAATCTAATTAAATGGAGATTTTGAGCCTGGGAGTTAGTTGTGTGTACATGTAAAGGTGAAGCTAAAATAAATGACTACTTGGTGGCTCTTAGGGTTAGGACATGTGGGAAAAAGGTGGATACCAACAAAACCAAACGGTTTCAAACAGTCAGAGATGCCGTGTGTTTCGAAGCTGTTGATTGGTATATTGCACTAACAGTTCTGTAGTGATTTCAGTTGTTGGATGGTTTTTGATCTGGACAAGCAGCTGTTTGTGAGTGTGTGTGTGTGTTGATCCAGAGATCCCAAATACTGTGCATAACTGTTGGCTTTTAAAAGGAACACGCCCACTTATTGGGACTTTGTCTTATCCACCGTATCCCCCAGAGTTAGAGGAGTCCATACATGGGTATGTATGGACTTATCTAACTCTGGGGGATACAGGGAATAAGACAAAGTCCCAATAAGTCGGCGTGGTCCTTTAAGACTGATCAAGTGATTCAGTTGTTTTACTTTGCGGCAAATCAAACTTATAGTAGCTAGTAGAGTACAAACTGCATTTATTACCAACATAAACACTGTCTGTCTTTTTATTTTATTTTTTTAGATGTGCATATTCATAAATAGTATGGTCTTGGAGGCAGACGTTGTCACGTTTTCTTCCTGTAACTAAGAAATCCATGACACAATCTGGAACAAAAACAAGTAGATAAAGGCAGAAAGGCCTCACTGTAAAAGAGTGTTACTTCTTAAATAATAATAATAAAAAAAAAGGGAACATGACCTTTGTAATGGACTCGGAACACATGATCTATTCACTGTCGGGGAAAACAACAAAAACATAGATATACACATATAAGGCTTGAGTTCTCAACTCTCGGTAGTATTATTGCCATCTAGCATATTTGTAAAGCTTAAAATAAATATGGAGTACTGTACATAAATAATTTACATCAATAAGCAAAAACAAAATAACCACAAGGCCACTAAACGCGAGAAATGCTTTCACTGCTCTTGAAACGAACCAAGTTAGTGTTCCTTTTGATAATCTAGACTCTGAGCTTGGTTTACTCTACCTTAAGCTATAGTTGACTACAGTCATTTGGGGGGATATCACTGTACAAACATAACAAACATAATCACAACAACCTAATGACATATCATCAATGCAGCCTGTGATTCTCGGTCGTAGTTGAAGGAAAAATCCACCCAAAGACACTCAGAAGTGATTTCATGTTGCATCCAGCGTCTGCTCAACCCTTGTGTTGTTTGAAAATTCAACACTTTTTTCGACACATTTTTCAAAATGTTTTACTTTTTTTTTTTTTTTTTTTTTTGTCATTTAAAAAAAATTGTTAGTGCCTTGTTTGATGCTTTTTCCAAAGCTTTCAATGCCTTTAATCGCTTTTTTTTAAGTTTTTTTTTTTTTTTTTTTTTAAACATTTTAATTGCGAAAAGCGCTGCGTTGAACTATCCAGACTCTTTGGATCCTGAGACTGGTGACGTGGAATAACGTTTGTGCCTTGAAGTCCAAGCAAAACTTCTCAAGTATCAAACAAAAATCTGTATGGATCAACATCTCGATAGAAGGCATTCTATTGTGCGGTGGGGAAAAAGTACACTCTCATTTTAAATAAAATAAAACAAATGTGACCACCTGATATTTTATAGGGCCCACACGTATATTCACTTCTTTCTGAGTAACTTATGTTTAGCAAGATTCACTGTTAATCATGTATCAATATGGGAGTTTATTCAATACACATTGGGTTCATGTTTTCATTTTGTGTGTCATGTTTAAGCACAATTTAGAACCCGCAGTCTCAGAGAAGAGACTTGTCTCTCTGTGTCAGGGTTGAAAGCTGTCTTTAGTTTAAAAAAAGGGAGAGGTGAGGGAGGTAGCATAGGGACGTTAGCCTAGCAAGGTGTTTCCTGTCAGGGAGCGGAGGAGTTTTCTCTTTGACGCAAAGCTGAGAGTGACCTATTATCTGTATAAAACTATAAAAACTCACTTGCGCATTGCTATGTTCCAACATAGATGTTATTTTGGGGCAATTCTGTTGAAAGAAACCCACATTTCTGATATAGAAAACTTTGGAAAGGGGTCAGACTTTAACCGAGAACAACAGGAGGGTTAGTAGAGCTCAACAGCGATCGTCCACTATTTTTTTAACGGCTCTAATTCCGGAAGCGTTTTCCCTCCGTTCAATTGTTTCGCTGACGTTACAGAAATTGCTGATATAAAGAGTCTCAAGTCTGGAACCGAGCCAACCAGCTACGAGATGAATCGGGACCATTAAAAAAATTTGATTCGGCACGAATGTCGTGGTCAGTCAGCCTCTGATGGTTTAGCCATTATGGCTGCTAATCTAAATCCTTATGGAGGAAATCAGCAGGGTTTTTACTTCCAACCACACTGTTGAGATCCTATTTGCTTATTGTTTTAATGCAGTTCAAATATAAAAAAGGTCATGAAATCTGGTTATTGACCGGCTGCATGTTACAGTTAATGTGGTTAGTACTGTGCATGTAAACAAACGGATAGAAACTGCTACAGGAGCCAGGTAGCCATCAACTGGGGATTCATTTCATTATCCATTAGCCTTCCGATGCTTCTTCATTAATCTTTTAGTCTATTTGATGGCAAAAAAACTCCTCGCAATTTCCTCAAGCCTGAGTGTGACGTTTGTTTTTCCACCCAAAAGTCAGTACCGGAAGATATATTCAATTTAAAAAAACGTTGCAAATCGGGTGCACGGGTAGCTCAGTTGGTAGTGCGCGCGCCCATATGTAGAGGGTTTTTCCTCGACGCAGAGGCCCAGGTTTCAAATCTGACATGCGGCAGGTCTTCTTCCCCCCCCCCCCCTTCATATTTAAGCTGTCCTAATGATTAAAAGCAGAAATGCCCAAAAAATTATCTTTAAAAAATAAAACGCTGCAAATTTCTTCACATTCATGGTTTTCGCGTGAAGAATTACAAACGATTCTGCATTTATCAAAATAGATGCAGCTCTACTATCTGGCACTCCTGGGTCTTCAATGGGAGGTGTAGAAAGTCAATCTCTCAAATCACTTTGTTGGTTCACCTCCAAAAGAATGTAGAATAATTACACATACATAAAAACACTTTTTTTGTTGCAAAAACTCCTGAAATGCAAGGAGAATGTGGAAGTGCCTGAAGGTGGATTTTTCCTTTAAAAAAAAAACGGACAAACTTTTTTCGTCTGCCAGTTACGATGATTGGTAAATCCAAAAAATAAAAATAAAAATGTATCTCCAAATATCATGATTTTCCCGTCAAAGTGACTGGTGGAGCAGGTGCAGGTTTACCAACATTCATCACTTCGTCACTGAACACTTTCTGCTGGTAAAGTTCATTCTGGTCGTTTGTTTTTTAAATCTTTTTTTCCCCCCCAATACAAATGAACACTTAACTGGCGTGAAGTGACTTTCGTAATGGAGAACTCATACTCATGCCTGTTTCACTGCTGTTCCCTTACAAAAAACAAAGAAAAAAACAGCAACGTCTTACAGTTCATCATATAAAAGCTTTAGGCTCTATTCTTATTTATCCTATGCATGCGGCCATAATGCAACCGCACTTCTGAATAGAAACCAAGACATTGGTACACTTCTGCTTTGTTTTTGTACAATAAAAGATAAAATGTGCATTAAGTATGCTTGTACATGACATTGTACAATATTTACATACAATTCTTAATAGCATGAAATTTCAGGATTATCTATATACATATTGAAAATGTATCAGAAATATTTGGACTGTCTATTTTTCTTAAATATGTAAGGTAATGCTCGTAGCTTCTTTTTTTGTTTGTTTTTACTATTTTATACTAGAAAAAAATAGTTAATTCAGTGAGCTGTAGACAAATTGCAACCAATGTTTTTTCCTCTATTTTCTCTTTGTTTTTCTCTACAGTTGAAAACCGTCATCGGTGATTGGAGTTTCTTCCAGCACCTTTCCGTGGTCGGTCGTTAAGTCAAGTTTGATATCATGGAACAAAGAGGGATGTACCACTGAAAAGTCCATGTGTAGCACCTGTTTAGAGAGCTCAGATCGCATCAAGGCGGAACGGACGCAGTCTCCGAAAGGCTTTGAGGACGTTCTGGGGCCGACACATTCAATGTTATCTGGATATCTTCCTTCTCTTGGGTTTGGGGAGCTTCACCTGACGATCCCGCGACGGGATCTGGCGGCAGACAGAGAGAAACATTATGGTGGCGACTGCCCAGGTAGGCGGAGTCAAAGCAATGCTTTCATGAGGAAACAAGTGGTGTCTTCAGTCGCTCTTGGAGATCAAGAAAAGGTGTAAACACTCACTGTGCCCGACATCTTATCCAGCTCACTCATGGCCTCGTGGATAGCAGCTTCCAAGTGATTATTCAGTTTTCCCTGTCTGTTGAACATTAACATTTTTACATTATTTACATTCAGGGCTTAACATTTCACCTGCCAACCCCCCAAATGCGGGTAAAAATTAACTTTGGGTAACTTTGTAAACTTCTCAGCCAATTTCTCCGGTGATGAATGAAGCGAACAACACTGCGGGTCCTATTTTAAGCATCTAAGCGCACGGCGTGAAGCGCCTGGCGCAGGTGCATTTAGGGCGTGTCCAAATCCACTTTTGCTAGTTTGACGGCAGAAAAAAAGGGTCTGTGTGCCGGGCGCATGGTTCAAAAGGGTTGTATTTAGTGTCTTCCTTAATCATAGGTGTGTTTTGGGCGTAACATGCAATAAACCAATCAGTGTCATCTCCCATTCCCTTTAAATGCCAGGCGCGTTTGCACCTCAGAGCATTGCTATAATGATGGAGGATTTGCACCGGAATATTTTTATATGTAATCTTTTGCATGTGTGTGTGCTGCTGTGTGTCCCTGTGTGTGTGTAACAAGCATAGCGTGCGTGCGCTGTGCATGAGCCTAGGCAGGGCTTGACATTAACTTTTTGAGGCACTTGTCCTTCGGACAAGTACATTTACGTTTCACTTGTCCATGCATAAAAGTCACTTGTCCGGTTAAAGATTCATCACTTTATAAAAAAAAATTGTGTTTTGCTAATGCAGAATTTGAACAAACCATTGAAAGCATCCAAACACTATCAACATTAATACAATTCTGTTGAAACAGTAGAAACAAACGTGCCCCCAACAATAGATTTCCCCTTCAACAAGAAAAAAGGATCTCCAGACTCCATAATACAAAGTAATATGTTGCACGCTGGTGTGCAGAAGTTAATATATTGAGATTCTAATTCAATATTTTAAAGTTTGTCATTACTTTCAGATTCCTAGTCAATATTCTAAGTTACTTAGTCAATATATTGAGATAATAAGTCGATACTTTGAGATATTGAGTCAATATATTGAGATTGTGAGTCAATATTTTGAGTTAAATCAATATAATGAGATATTAAGTCAATATATTGAGATACTAAGTCAATATTTTGAGATAAGTCAATATATTTAGATACTAAGTCAATATTTTGAGATAGATCAATATATTAAGATACTGAACAATATAGTGAGATATTAAGTCAATATTGAGATACTAAGTCAATATTTTGAGATAAATTAATATATTAAGATACTAAGCCAATATATTGAGATTCTGAGTCAATATTTGACATTTTCTCATTACTTTGAGATTTTTAGTTTATATTCCGAGATACTAAATCAATATTTTGACCAGAGGTAGTGGTGACTTGAACTTCTACTATATCTAAAATAATTATGTAGACATAACAATGGAATTTGCCACTAAATGTTGGTGTTTTTTTATACAATTTCACAAATTTCTACCCGGCAGAGGCCGATTTACCGAAAGGATCCTTTTAAAAAAGGTGTAGCTACTTTACAGTTGATTATTAACTGATATTTAATCTGCATATTTTTTTTATTATTTTTGTTCAAAAAGGAGCAAAAAAAACGACATTATAGAATGGCTTGTTTATTGCTAAGGAAAAATTAAATGATTTATTAAAAATGTAACAACAATAACTTATAAAAATAACTTATTTCACCAGTTCCTGTTAAACGACAAAAACAACCACTGGATTGGAAAAAGGGTATTTTACAATAACTTTGAATGCAGCACGACGCTGGCGGGGCGAATTTCAAGTGAACGCAACATCTGTGTTTTTCAGCATTTTAACGGTTTACTCCAGCTGCTAGGCTAACGTTACTTGCTGTTGAGTGTAATGTTAACTAGCGTAACATGCTGCGATGTTTAGGTTGCCTGTAACGTCCGTTTTCGGAGCATCCGAGAGAGGCGCAGGCATTTCAGTGGAACCGCGTTGCAATTCGGTCCGGTAGATAACGGTGGTTAAGGCACTGGTGCCGTATTAGCACCGGGTCTCTCCTTTTCTGAGGTAACGTTAAGGCGGAGTTAGTTAGCAAGCTAACGTTAGCTAACTAACACCGGCAGGTTCACCGTGCTTTCATGCTGCATTGCTTCCAGAGAACGAGCTGAACAGGGGGCTGGGTCTAACGTTAGCGGTCTGCTGACCGGGATTGTGGGGGAAAGAAATTATCGTTTCAAATTGGTAACATAGACGTAATGAGTGGCACATGACGTGAACTAAAATGGCATTTTAGTTTGTTTGAGTTTTAACTTGTCCAGTGGGACAAGTAAATTTGTCTTCCACTTTCCCTACAAAAAATCCACTTGTCCCGGACAAGCGGACAAGCCTTAATGTCGAGCCCTGCTAGGAGCATTTTACTAATGCGCTGTTAAAATAACAATGAAATGCTGCGTTATTGACTTTAGACCAGGTTTTTGTTGGTCAATGGCACGATCCCTTTCCGCTGCCTCAAGATAGCAATACGCCCGGAATGCACCTGAACACACTTCCCTGTAAGACCAGCACGGCCATGGGCGCACAGATGGGCACACGTGCATTTTCTATTTAAATGACATTGGCACTGGACGGGACATTGACAACCGCGCTGGTCTTAAACTAGCAAAAACACTTGCAAGATACGGCCCTGTGTTTTTTTATGAATGGCAACCTGCAGAAAACAAGTCAGTGTTTCCAGATTGGTCCGTTTTCTGACATGAAATTTGGTGTGTGTTTGGCTTGTAAAATGTAGTCTTTATCTGGCAATAGTGCTTGTAGTACTGATCCTACATTTCCCATGTACACTATGTCCATTATTACACAACATAAAATTATTGATCACTGACTAGAACTGAGAAACCTGGTTTCATCTACCTCTGTCTGAAATCAAGGACCCATTGTTGCAAAGAATTACCACAAATTCCGAGTGGTTAATCTGCCCCTCATATCACTGTAAACTGCCTATGGGCAATGCTGAACTGGAAAGCTTAGGGTGGCTTGGGGTCAATTAAGGCAATGATATGAGAAAGACAGAAACCATCTAAGCACTAGGGGTGGGCGAAAAAATTGATACAGCATATTATCGCGATATTTTTCGTGGCAATACTGTATCGATACACAGACGCCAAGTATCGATCTTTTATGATATATGTGTTGGTCAGTTTGTCTGCTTGACAATCACATTTTGCACCAATAAAATTGAAGTGAGATGAACAAACAGAGAAATGCATATTTTTAGATAAAACATATGTTGACAAAATTGTCCTTTCGGGACATCATTTGAAATTGGGAAAAATCTGAAGTTGGAAAAAAGGTAATACATTGCAATATATCGCAGAATATTGCAATATGTTTAAAATCGCAATAATATCGTGACTTAAGTATCGGGATGATATCGTATCGTGAGGCCTCTGGTGATTCCCACCCCTACTAAGCACCTCATTTAGATTTAAGTTGCAGTCCATCTTTCGGCATGTTCAAAAATACACACAAATTATTTGCTAAAGCAACAATACGGAGGACGGGTTTACTTACTTCAGGCCTCTTTTGGCGACTCGATCAAGTGCCTCCAAGTCGTGAGTTAGTGTTTTTAGCTTCTCTGGCTCTACCTGGATGGAGACGAGACAAAACATCTGAGTACATTCAGTGCAGATAGAGAATTTCCCACCAAATACCAGAAGATTACGGTGGATGTGTTGTACCGTCTACTAGTTCATCCGTCGTCATTCGTAGGAGCTCCTATATTCTGAAATTCTGAATTGGCAGGTAAAATGGCATAAGTGTTTAGAGAAATTTAAAATCAATCTGCCACTATGGCCAGTTGACAAAAATGCTTGTTTCCCTCTGACTTTTCAGTGTTGCAATAGGTATTTCTTCCAGGGAAAACTTTGTTACAGTCACATACAACTTATTCTCCCATCTTGACTTCCTGGCAAGCTTCCATCTTACACTGGGAAAATAGTTTGCTGTAACCCAAGACTCTACAAACCTTTGAATATGGCTCTACATCTGACTGGTAACTTTGTTAAGTCGACTGTAGCAGCCAGTGAAATCAGCCTTTACTCTGCAGTCTTATTTAGTCTGAAAATTCAAGTTAGCTTCTAAAATTATGACAGATGAGCACACATGGGTTTCTCACCTTGGCCTGCTCCCGCAGCTGCATAGCAGCGCTGTGCACTTGTTCATCCCCGGCCAGCTTGGCAGGCCAAGGTGGGAAGCCCTTTAGCTGGCCCCAGACCAGCTCTCCCATGTTGAAGGTCCTGGACCGGTAGTGAAGCAGCTCAGAGGAGGGAGAGTCTGGTTGCCGCAGGTCCTCCTCGCTGCTCAGGCTCTTTGTGTCCGAGGGGCTGGGCGCCATACCGTTGAAGTGGCCATTGTAGTGGCTGTAGTCTTTGGCTGTGGCCAGCGGCCCCTCCAGGCTAGTGGAGGAGCTGGGCGACTGGTCGTCCCCCGTCAGCTCCTGCCGCGGGGGGCCCAGGACCTCTCCGTAACCCCGGGTGTTGAAGTGAGGTGTGACACCGTTGATGTGGACGCAGCGCTCCACCGTCTGCTCCAGGCGCTCCTTGTAGTTAGCGGGTGTCCGGTTGCAGTTGTTGAAGCGATAGCCATCGTCGAGAAAGGCCTTGTCGTGAGCCATGACCAGGCCGTGGTCGTTAGACCCGTCGGTGGGGCAGGGCGGGGCAGGGGCCAGGCTGGCGGGTCGCTCCATGCAGGGACTACTCCTCACTTGGGTAGAGCATTCCAGAAACTCCTCGCCACCCCAGGCACTGTTGTTGCTGTGAGCATCGAAGCCTCCCCCGTGCTGCGCATCCCCGTCCCACTGCCCCCTGGGAGTCCCACGGCCAGGAGAACGGAAGTAGTCGTTGGCCTCGGGGCAGTCTGGAGTGCTCTTCCCTGGATCCATGTTCTTCTGACCCCGTCCCAGCCTCACCTGCCTCGGTCTGGCTTGCATGGGTAACGCCTCCCCGTCCTGGTGCCTGTGCAGGACCGTGCTAACTGCTTGGGGGATGTTGACCGGCTCCCCTATCGAGGCAGTGAAGGCACTCATAGCGCTGAGGGCAGGCACCGGACTCGCCTGTGTCGTCCCGCTCACTGTGGTTGTTATGGTTACGTGCATGCCCTTGCTGGCGGCGTCCACCACGGCTCTGTAGATGGCGTCCACCGACTCCGGGCCGCCGGGTCCCCTGTCACCGCCAGCAGTACCCGCTGGAAGCCCCTCGCCCTGGGGCTGTTGCCCCTCCCTGAACTGTGGGTGCGACAACATCCCCGGCTATGGACACAACAGCAAGGTCACAAGATAAGGAAAACATTTTTTTCCTATGCAACTATCAGAAATGCTACGGAGATTAAAATGCAACTCCTGGTCCCACCTGGTAGTTCTGGTAGAGGCAGGCCATGGAGCCAGCGTTGGCGTTGTTGCCGTCTGTGTAGGGCGAGTTGTCGTTGAAGTGCTGCTGTCCCTGGTAGGCCGGGTGGGAGGCCACCCCCTGCTGCATGCCCTGGTGGACCTGCTGCTGGTACATCTGACCTCCGCCGGTGTTGATGTGCGGCTGCAGGCCGCCCATACCACAGCCGAGGGATGAGGGGTTTCCTGCAAAACCATTGGGACATTATCAGGCAAAATTGTCCTGGGCCCCCCCACAAAGCAGAGCTAACGGGGGATGATCAGTACATCAACCAAATAGCACAGAAAAATAAGCTTTGAATGACTTGCATCCAGTGTTTTTCACAGAACAATTAGTTTTTATTATTATAATTATTATTAATCAATATTATTAGTTAATTATTTATAATTAGTTATTGCCCCCACAACTTGATATAATAGCACAACAACAGACTTTGCAAATAATCAGCATTATCCACTGCATTTCCATTCAGGCTTTTGCAAGCAATAAACTGTATAAAAACACCAGACACATCTTGTGCTGTGGATCTATTTGAGTGGGCGGCCCAAATAAATTCAATACACAGGGAACCAGAAAATGAATGGCAAAGCTGGACGAGTGATTCCCAACAGAGACTTTTACAATCGGAGAAAAAAGTTGCATGTTAATCTGTTGCACCCAAAACGAACAGATGGAGACGCTGCCAGCTGCGTGTTCCAGACAGACTAGTTAGCAAAGCGTTCAAGGACAGAACATGAACAACATATATCAAGGCCACATACGTATCAATGAATGAAGGGAAAACCCAGCAGCAATGTTGTGCAGACAAAGCCGAAGCAAATACAAAATCTCCGAGGCCTGTGTGTGTGTGTGTGTGTGTGTGTGTGTGTGTGTGTGTGTGTGTGTGGGGTGACTGGAGCAGCTGGTGCGATGCTACGTAGCCGAAGGGCAGCTGTGTGTGTTCTCCATTTTTTTTTTCTCTCTCTCTCCCCCCCTGCTCTAACGCAGAGAGCCACAACTTGGCCAACCCCCTCCCCCCTTCCTCCCCACATCCTCCGGTACTGCTATGATATAGTGACGGCTGTTGCCGGGGGAGGTTGCCATGGGAACCGAGTGATGATTGGTGGTGCTGTCCACTGCCAGGAAGCTTGTTGGGGGAAGTTGGGTGGGTGGATGAGGGGGGTTACGAGGGTCGGGTGGTGCGTTTTATTCTGCTGGGGGATGGGGGGAGGTGGACGGGGGCGGGGGTCAGCTGGGTGGCAGGAGGTCTGTGAGAGTTTACAATGAACTTTTGAGTATTTGTTGATGGCAAGACTGGATGGGGAGGGGGGGGGGGGGGGTCTAGAAACAGATGGTTAGAGGCTGATGCTAAAAAGCCACTGACTAGGCCACTTTCAAAGAGCTTTCAGTACTCCTAAGATCCCTGACATGTCATCCAAATTAGCTTCAAGTATGGGAAAATCAACAAGCTACTCAGAGGAATAACATCTGCCATTTGGTGACAGAATATTCTTTTATCCCAAGAGCCTGTGAGTGCTTATGTGCTTTTGTCACCAAGGCCCTTAGACAGTGGAGGGACCTGAGGAGCTGAGGTGAGTCAATTTACTGTATTCACTATATCAGTGTAAGATGATCATTGCTTTCTTTGGAATTTCAATGTGCACAGATACCTTATGCTCATACGTGCAACCAACACTGCTGCCAAACGAATCGGTCTCCCCACACACCCACGATCACGGATATCAATTTTAAGGCCATCACATGCATCGCAGCCACAATAGCACAGGACAACACACACACACACAATAGCCACTTCACCATTCTGCCCTCTGGACACAGGTACGGGTCCCTGGGGTGCAAATGTTTCTCTGTAAGCATGCAGTGTCCATATCATACGGGGTTTGTGACAAAGAATTTCCCCTTGGGGACAAAAACGTCTGAAGTCTTTTGGACCAATAGAGGCACTGCAGAGTAATGCTTGGATGACAGGACCCCGCAATTGTTTTTATCACCCGTTCTACGATTATGACAAGGATGTACCGTACATGCATGAGCACATTTATGCTGACTGCAGAAGAGCTAATGGCAGTAAAGTAACTGTAAATGGTAGCATAGCACCAATAAAAAAGTAGAGGCAGAAGCCTACAAACCAAAAATTTGATTGTTTATCAGATTAGATTATATATATATATATATATTATATACTGTACAGCAGGACACACATGGATGCCCCAGCCAGGCCAATATTGGGAGTTTAGCAGTGGAAAGACCAATGGCCCCAAAGGATTTAGCCATTACAATGAGCAGAGACAAACTGATAGTAAAAACTGGCTACATAGCTATGAATAATAAAAACAGGTAAGCAACAGGAGGCAACAGGTTGGCAGAACCGGCAACCTATTCTCCCTCAGTGTTAAACTCCATATGGTGTTGAGTCACATATGCCTTGGTTGGTTCAATTATAATGTGAAATATAACTTTGCCATGAATAGGTTTACAAACAGCTTAAGACACATGAAGCTTTCTTTCATTCTTCAAAATGAAGTCCAAATTAAGGATTAAAAGTATGCAGGTGCTGCTAAAACCATCACCAGTGTGTCATTTTGTAACGCATCCCTAAATCCCATCATCCTTTACCTCCCGACCTACACAGAACTACCTGGATTTCAAAGACTTGACTTGAGTGGGGCTGGGTATTGTTAAAAAGATTTTGATACCAGTACTGATATCAATACCGTGACTTTGAGACCGGTTCCTAAACAATACTTTTTTTGATACCAAATTTCATAAAATCCTTTATTTTTTTATAATTTGTTGGGGGGCTTTTCCGCCTTTAATGGATAGGACAGCTAGGTGAAAAGGGGGAGAGAGAAGGGGAAGACATGCCGGAAATCGTCACAGGTCAGATTCGAACCCTGGACCTCTGCCTCAAGGCATAAACCTCTATGTTTATGTGCACCTGCTCTACCCACTGAACCAACCGTGTCACCATAAAATCCATTTTAACAAAAATAAATTACAATATTACACATTACGGCACAAATCTTTTTTTCAGCTCCTACTACATGAGTAACAGAGTTTTTCCTGCCTATACGACATGTAACGTTAGACAGCCAATCACAAACATTATTAGATCTTGGTAGAAACATGCTGCATGCTGATTGGCCCACTGGCGCTGATGAGATTTACTCTTTAGGTACTGAAATTTGGTATTGAATGACAAGGCATTTTTCGATACTCAGGAAGCAATTCGGTCAGTGCCTGAAAAGTATTGAATTCGGCACCCAGCCCTACTTCGGAGACATACAAAATAAAGGGACACCTGGTGAGAAGACCAGGTGGCCTCCAGCAGGACCTAAGGTGTCTCCATTATAAACTGCATGAGAACACAGACGCACAATGAATATATAAAACTCATAGTCCAGTCCCACAGCAGGCAGGAAAGGGAAAAAACAAGATCTAGGTCTTTTCAGCACTCTCAAAACAAACGCTCACATGAATGAGTACACACACACACACACACACACACACACACACACACACACACACACACACACACACACACACACACTAACAAAGTCATTCATATGCACACAAATAAAACAGAAGCACACACACACTGTAATACACAAGCAGTCAGAGACATGCACACACAGCAATTCAAACACACACAGGCCTAAACCCTCATCAAAGGCTTCACTTTGGTCCCTATTCAGGCTCTATCGTTACTATAGCGACCGGCCAGCTCGGAGAAGCTCTATCTGGGCTGCTTCCCTTAAAGCGTGATCCAGATCCTTTTTCCATCTTCTTACGCCATTGACTGATGCGAGCATACAAATAAAACAAAGAGAAACACTGGCTGACTGACAATTAGCTGAGCTTCCAAAGATGAGGGGCCTGCTCATTAGCTCAGAGATACCGGAGGAGCCCGACTGTCTAGGCTCGGGGCCTATCACCTAAATCCTTTGGTTTCAGTTCACTCATAACCATAGAAACCACATCTTCATCCAGCCACTAGCTTACCACAAGAAAGGGGATAAACCGTCATTAACTGCACAGGATATCAACACTATCTTCCAGCGAGAGGGCGGTCAGTTTGGACTGAATTGCTTCTGAGCATTTACATCTACACTTGGGTAGATGTAACGCAGAGCTGAAATGATCATTCGTATCATTTTGCTAAATGTGGTGTTCTGAATTTTCGTCATTAATGATCCGAGGAGCCTTTTAGAATCTTACATTGCCATTTCAAAATCAATAATTGTGGGTCAATAGAGTAATAAGTAGTCACATGATGACTAATCACGGTCATGCTCCTGTAATAAAAATGAGTGGAATTATTTTAGACATGAAATGCAAATGTCAGAAAATAGAAACAATAAATAATCACATATTAGGGCTCCATTGTGTCATTTTAGTATGTATAAATGCCGTAACATTTTTATATTTAGCAGCACATGTACATATATTATAAACTACTGACTTAGATGACTCTGAAAATCAGCAGAGTAAATCATAAAGTGTCTCACCTGTATCAGAGATGGTCTGTGTACAGCTTCCATCACCACCTACATGTGGCATCAGCACCATGCTAGTCCGCCCCATACCGTGAAGGTGGTTGTGCTGTGAGGGGTGAGGGCCGGGATGGGACAGCGGGGGGTTTGTGTTGGGGCGCCCCAGCGGCATGCCATCAGGGCCCACCGGTCCACCTCCTGGCCCCATAGGCCCACTGTTACTCATGGAGGAGGCCTGCATCTGGGCTATGATGCTGTCAGGGAACTGGCCTGGACGAGAGCCCAGATGGCCCCCAGAGGTGTCCATGTTCTGGCAGTGTTGCATGGCATCTCCAGGAACCCGCAGCCTCTGCTGAGCTAGGAGATTCTGCTGAGGGCCACCAGGGACCATAACTGTGCTGTCGTTGTAGTGCAGCTGTGCAGATCCTTGAGGCCCTGGACCAGGGCTAAGACCTGGACGATGGTTGTGGGAGCTCTGGCAGCTCATGGACTGGAGAAGTTGGGCCATGGAGGTGTTTGGGGGAAGGTTTCCAAGTCGGCCTACTTTTCGCGGCTGCTCAGTGGCAATGGGCCCTGCCATGTGGGGTCCTCCCATGCCTCTTTTGTTAAGCATGTTGTAGACCATGTTGTTACTGTTGTCGTGGTTTACGGCAGCGCTGCCCGATGACTGCTTCCGTTTGCGCATGGGGTCCCTCTGCTGGGCCATGAGCTTGTCTCTAAGAGCCGCCCGACCACTCTGGCCCTCAGGAGTGTTGAGCAGCATGGTGGAGTTTGGCGGGAGCATTGAGTTTAAAGTGCTGTGTCCCTCCATGCCTCGAGGGCCGCTCATAGAGCCAGGGTGTCCGCCACCTCCACCATTACCTCCACTACCAGCCCCCATGCCTGCCATACCAGCACCACCACCAGCCATGCCAGCAGGGCTGTTGCCAGCAGCGCTGAGTTTGTTTTGATTTGCTAGCTGTGCTTTGGCTGCGGCAGACAAGAGACTGCTGGCGGGAAAGGAAGCGGCATTCTGTTGGTTGAGGATCTGGTTTAGAGGCATCCCCAGGAGTCCTGGGTGGCCCTTCTGGGAAGCGCTTGGGGTTGCCATAGAAGAGGATGACGAGGAGGAAGAGGTGGGTGAGTACATGGGGTTGCTGTGCTGCTGGGTGCCAATTGAGTTTCCCATCCCAGGCAGCATCTGGGAGTCTTTGTACTGGTGATGTGGGTCAGTTTTGTTGGTGGAGGGGCTGGAGGGCATGGCTGGTCTGGGAGATCCCATGGCAGACCTGGGGGAACGAGGAGGGACCTTCATATTGCCACATGGGGCCTGATGTCCCGAGGGCATTGCAAAGTTCCCATGGTCAGAGGAGGTGGAGGATGAGCGTGAGCGATGAGGGGAGGCCTCCATTCTCCCAAGGGCAGGCCCTGCCATGTGTACAGGAGAAGTGACAGGGGAGGGGGACATGGAGGAAGCCGGACCACCCTGTTGAGTCCTTTGAACGTGACCGCCATGCCCCACAGGCCCAGGCTTCACTGTGGGTAAAGGTAAGTTGCTTGGCAAGGGAACGATGGCGGGAGGGGGTATGTTTACATTCATCATTTGTACCTGAGAGTGGATGTTAGGCTGAAAGTTGGAGGGGTTTGGGGCGTTGGTGGGGGGATGGCTGACTGGCTTGCTGGGGATGGGGTCAAGGATGCCTAATGGGTCTTTTTCCGATGTCAACTGCCTTTTCTGAAGGGCACAGGATGGTGGTATGGATGGAGGAGGCGGTACGGGATGTGTTTTATGGTGAAACGCTGCACGGGGCATATCCATACCAGGGGGAAAGTTCCCCCGAGGCATGTTCATGTTCATGACAGGGCTTTTGGCAGTGGCCGTGGGGGAAAGGGGTGTGCTAGTCCTCCCTGTCATGGCGCAGGATGGCTGGCCAGCAGGGGAGCCATGGAGCATTACACTGGGTGGGGAAAGAGGCGTCCTAGAGTTCCCATGGATAGAGGCTGAGCCTGGACTGCCAGCTCCTGGAAACCCACAAGGATTGGTCCTTGGAAAGCCATCAGGGCTGCCCAGAGTGTCTGAACTGGGAGACTGTGAGCCGTCTCCATACAGCTTAGCACTGGAGGGAGGTGGGCTCAGCATGCCTCCATACCCAACCCGGTAGGGGGATTTGGGGCCTGGCTCCCCACTGCCTAGCCTCTGGTGCCTGTGGTACCCAGAGTAGAGCTCGGTTTGCTGGGCTCCACCCATCTCCTGGGGTGGATACAGCCTCCGCTGCTGCTGTTTTCCAGGGACCATCATCATCTTGAAAGGATTCTTGCAGTCTGGGCCAACAGCATTAGGCAGTCCATCGTGGGGTTTAGTCCTTATTGCTCGTTGAGTCGTGGAATGCGCAGCAACCACAGACGATGTACCTTGAGGCCAAACAAAGCACATTTGAGTTGAATCAATACCAACACCTTGGACAAAATATATGGAAGAGCAGCAAAGTCATTGTTATCTACAGGCCACTTTGGCAAATCATAAAAATTACAAATTAGTTAATATCCGTGTTTA
Source organism: Perca flavescens (assembly GCF_004354835.1). Lineage (NCBI taxonomy): Eukaryota > Metazoa > Chordata > Actinopteri > Perciformes > Percidae > Perca > Perca flavescens. The sequence continues at coordinate 16,928,993 of NC_041354.1, forward strand.
AATAAACTTGCTCTCTTAAACAAAAGACTAGAAGATCAAAAAGTTCAAAAGAGACTTCTGAAAAAAAATGCTTGAAAAACCCAAATCACATGCCACATTGACTACATTGTCTGAATTTTCGAATTTTAACATTCAAGATCAACCAAACAGGCTGGTTGCTAACGTTTCTTTCAGCAGAAACGCATACTAAGATAGGAGCACCAGCTGCCATCAAACTGAAACATTGATTTTTACTGGGTTTACTCGTACCTCCCACGGGACTGGTCAGCGTCAGAGGTGGGTGCGTCCCCATGCTCTTGTGCAGCGTGGCCACAGCCAGAAGCTTCCTCTTGTGAATGCAGAGTTTGGTGACGTCTTCATCTGCTTTCACATCCTCCGCTGTCCTCTGCTTGACAGCTGCCCCTGGGTCAAAGTTGAACACCTGAGGAAAAGGATTGGTGATTTGAACAACTTCACAATGTGAATTTTTAATTTTTTTTTTGTCAAAAAGGAAATGCTTCTACTAAGTCTTGTCATCTCTTTGTTTTTATTATTTGCAGATGAAAAGAATTAAATGTTGCATGAATAATGAGATGGGGGAGGGGGGGAATCCTTTTAATGTGAACTCCTGTGGAAATCTTTTAATGGGATTTCTTCTTGGTAGTGGAAAGAGGAATAAGAGACAAGAAAGACAGGGGAAGGTTAAAGTGATTACGCCCCATTTTGTTTAGATGGTAAAAATTCAAATCGACAAAAAAAAGGATACAGTTGGATAAAAGCCAGAGAAAGAAAGTGGTCCTTGTGGCTTTTGTGAAAATCATAATTAATCCAAGTGAATTTATGAATTTAAGGATAACGGCGAGCTTATTTGCGACTAATCAGAGGAACCACGGGGATGCTGTGGGTCCAAGACAAGGACGGTGTGGTTCAGTTAGGAACTAACCATGCTGCTTTACTGTACCATGTAAAAGTGCAGCCGCCCACCCTTGAATATTATGTAAATTACAACCAGGTGTACCAGCACAATGTATTTCCCTTATAGCCGAGACACAACAACCAGACGGCCGACCGTCGACAGAAAAGCCAGTCGGAATGATCAGTCGGGCCCCGAGGTCCAAAAAACTGCCTCGGAACGCACTGAGGCGACACCGACTAGAGAAACGTAATACGTCTCCATAGCAGCAGGCGGCGCTACTCTGTATTGTTGCCCAAGAAATGAAAACCGGCAGCTGATTGGACAAACGAGTCACATGGATTTGTTTTCTCCGGAAATTCAAAGCCAGACTGTCATGGCGGCTTGTTCAGAATACAATTTCATATTGTACTAAAATAGTTCACTGAAACGTGTTTCTGAAAACAGTTAAAGCGAGAAATAGGCCATGCAGTTCCTGAATCTGTCTTCATTTCAGATCGACAAAGGTCAGTTTAAAAAAATTTCGTCACATTTTGAGAGACTCTAGGTCACACTCATCCCGCACGTCATTTCCGGGTGAGTCCCGACTGCCCTGCCGCTGACTGAACATGTCAGGTCGGCCAGAATGAAGGCCGATGGCCCCTCAGACCGACGGGTGTCTCGGGCTTTACACGTGTCTCTTTGGGTTGTGCTGCCTTAGGATAGTTAAGAATTTTATAGATATTTAATGTCTCAGAGAATCAACATTTTCTTTTCTTTTTTAAAAGATAATTTTTTGGGGCATTTCCACCTTTAATGGACAGGACAGCTAGGTGAGAAAGGGGACAGAGAGGGGGAAGACATGCAGGAAATCATCACAGGTCGGACTCGAACCCTGGACCTGTGCGTTGAGGCATAAACCTCTATGTATATGTGCGCCTGCTCTACCTACTGAGCCAACCACTGTATCTTCATTTTCTGTTGACAGACAATTTAAGGGGCATGTGGGAAAAGTGATTGGAGGAGAATGTTTTGGTGGGTTTTCATCCTCTTTATTAAAAACGTAAATAATAGAATAAGAGGGCTGATCAGACAGACATTGTGTTGGGGACAATTTTAGCTTCAAGAAGGATAATCGATCGGATTACCCCATGTAATGTGATACAGTGGAGGCCTCACGACGCCCCAACATTTGTACTTGGCTCCTTCACAGAGATCAGCGGAGGTGGTCAGCTTTGAATTTATTTCATATATTGCTTAGCGTATGGATTGGGAGTGGAGAAGTGGATTATGCTGCAGGAGTGACTTGAGAGCTTTCTCTGGACATTTTTATATACTCTTTTCCACTGTGAAAAACTGGTCACTTTTGGAATTCATTCTAAGTGACATTAATTCAACCTGACCACAGCCACCCTGCTCAGTCAAGGACAAAACTACAAACTTTTTACAGCCACCTTTCAAGCTGACAGGGGTAACTTTTTGATACTCAAAAGAACACTATAACAAAAACAAAAGCATCAGTTTAACAATCGCCTGTCAGAAGTTGTTTTCACCTTGGTTTGACTAGTGAGACACCATTTCCTCCTCAAAGACATGTTTACTTGATCCTCATTTCTCCCTCTATCCCTTTCCCTCTTCCCCGTTGCTGCAACGAATGTCAAATAAGTATTGTGTCCTATTATGAGGCGAAGACATGTCAAGAGCTGATTGTCTGCTCTGAATTAAAATATCACGAGAGGCATTTAGCTTTAAACACTCATTCTCAATGATTTGCAAATCTGTAATAAGTGGAAAAGTTCCTGATGACCAATTATAACAGCTGCTCCAGACTGTAGTCAATTATTACAAGCAATTACTGAAAGCAACAAACGGCATTTCATTTTTGCAAAATAAATTAAACGTTAAAATTAACAAACCTTAAAATTGAATGAGGCTTACGGAATGTTAAATATAATGTTTTCCCATTGATGTTCACTTAGTATAATCAATCAAACATATGACATGGACTGAAATTCAAGCAGTTGATTGGTTAAAACCCCTGCACAACCAAGCATGCAATGTCCTCACAGAATTTTGATTCTCCTTCAAGAGTAAATGTGGGAAAATATATCAACAAAACAACTTCTCCCTACTAATGTAACGTTTACACGTTTCACTTCATTTCAATCTGTGTCTCCATAACCCAAGGACAGCTGAAACCAAGTCAAACTAAAACAAAACCCTGTTTGACGGTCATCTGCTAATGCAAGCTTGATAGGACGTGGTTCACATCTTTTACTACACTTTTACTTTGCAGAGAACAGCTGTTATAAAGCTGGTTATATAAAAACGATGGCCAAGAGTGACATTTCTAGTATTTCAGACACGCCACCTGCTAATGTAAGTTTAAAAAAGTGTTTTATCCGCCAAGGGCTCATGTTTAGCTGTCATTTTTGGACAACAGCATTTTAAATTTATTTTGCAGATTGGGACTTAAGATTTAAAAATAAGATTTATTTTTATTTGATTAGGACAATGCACATTAATCAACATTTCTGTAAATGCACAAGTGTTTGCCAGATGGATAATTTTCAACTGTAGTCATAGTTACCTAGCATGCATTTCTTTATGGTGGGAGGAAACCGGAGCACCCAGAGGAAACCCACGCAAACACGGGGAGAACATGCAAACGCCACACAAAAAGGCCCCGCCCGGACCAGGAGTCGAACTCTGCAGCACCAACTGGCTGTGAGGCAGAAGTGCTAACCACTGAGCCGCCTATTATACTTTAGTCTTAAAGGTCCAATATGTAATATTTGTACTGTAATAAATCCAAAAATGACACCAATGCCTCATCAGATATTAAGGAAACATGTTAAACTGAAATACTATCTTTTCTGACAACAATGCTAATGTCAGTATTTTTTCTTTTTGAAATTTACATTCCGTGACAGAATTTATGTTTATGTTTTGATCTGTGTGTTGTTATCAATGGCCCAGTTTGACAGGCAGGCCGGGTTGCCAGACATACCTGTAAAAACGTAAACCCAGCGCGCTACAGCTGTAACGGTAGTACAGCCATGAAAGCAGCAAACAAACAAACAGGATCAACAGAGATAGATTCTACATGACATAAAAAAAGAAAACAGCATGTTTCTAACAGTTGCGTGACCAGAGACGTAACAACCCCCTGGTAAATATTGGAGATGTATTTGAAAGATGGAGACAGCTTAGATCCCAAAAAGACGCAGAGTTAGCTTATTTTCTCCTGAACCGGTAAGCATTAGCTCCACGCTAATTTATCACAGCTACTAGGGATGGACATTTTTTGTCATTTCAACATTTGTGTACTCACATTGAATTATATAATTAGAGTACCCGAGTTGGTTACTCGCAAAAACAATTGAGACAGCCAGTAAAGTAATCCCGACTGGTCCTGGCTAACGCCGCCATGCTAACCCTGCTAACTGTTAACGTTACCGGGAGGACCAGGCATGCAGCCCATGGCTGTTTACAGCGTGTAGTTAAGCGGCTGGAGCCGACAACGGTGAGTTATTTTAAGCCACGAGAATTCTAAGTCAATGAAGTGTGTTCCGTCGGCAAGGTAGTGGTATTTTAGCGTTTCGTAATGTAATTCTAAGCCGAGGAAGTGTGCCTGACTGGCGTGTGGAGAGGACAGTGAGGTTGTTGTGTTTTTAGCGGTTCATACTTTCATTTTAAGACGAAAAAGTGTGTCTGTCAGTTGGTTACAGAGCTCCACGTGAGCACGGGCTTTTATGACTGTCAATATAGCTAGCATCTACCGTTAGCTACTCCGCTGTGCTGTGGAGTAACGTCTGGCTATGTGAGAAAAGCGTCTAGCAACATTGTTGTGAATGCTGCGGTCTCAGCCTGGCAACCCCCGTGAACTTCGAGTCTGGGCAGGAGGGGGCAGGGGAGACGACTCTCCAGTATTTTGAATTGGTAGTGCAGTAACAATTTTAACCGCTAGCTGCCAGTATTACATACAATATTACATATTGCACCTTTAAATCTTTAATAGGGATATCTTCTGGATTCCAGTTAAGAGGCAACTGTAAAATCTGTGCTTGACTGCTGTGTTTTAAATGAATGAGAATAAGAATTACCTTGTGGAGGATAAGTGGGCACTCCAGGCCGCATTTGCAGGTTCCATCTGTCAGCAGGTAGGTCTTCACCTGCTCCAAGCTGGACAGCACCGAGCCACTGGGACTGCACACAGAAAACAACATGTCAGGCTGAGGAGTGACATCAGTCGGTGTAGCTCCAAAGCACAAACTCCTACTTATATGTTAAGCCCAGTTCAGAGCACATATTCGTGACAAGATGAGTTGAAACTTGCAGCTACTTGCAACGCGTCGGTCTGCAGAGTTCTAAAACCTGCCAGTTCACACCAATGAGACAAGACGGTGTATCATCTCCATAGCAACAGGTTTTTGTACTTCCGTCCCAACTTCTGACTTCCAGGCTTATTGTGGCTGAATATATCATTTGTTTCGTCAAAATATGAATGTGGTTAACGTTAGTGATGGTGATACTTGCTGCAGTGACATTTCCAGTGATGAATCGGCAAAAACACGTTTTACTTCTACCCATGGCAGCTGATTGGACGATTGCGTCACATGGGTCTGGCTGGTCCTTAATTTCAAAACAGACTGTCATGGCGGCTCGTTCAGAATACGATCTCATATTGTACTAAAATAGTTCACCGAAACGTGTTTCTGATAACATTTTAAGCGAGAAATAGGCCATGCAGTTGCTGAATCCGTCTTCATTTCAGATCGACAAAGGTCAGTTTAAAAGATTTTCGTCCTCAAGTGGAGTGGGGTGCCGCTGCAGGTCACGTCACCTGCAGAAATGTCAAGTGGGAGAGAGGCTGCCCAGAGCTGGAGGATGCGCCAGCGTCGTTTATAGTCTGGTCTGCGGGAACATTTTGGATTTCATGTTACCTATGATGAAAAAAAAAAACAATATAGAACTGCCACTGTGTGCATGTTTTGTGTAACATGCATTCAATATGCTAATTTTAGCTATATGCTGGAGTTTATTCTGGAGTGTTAAAGATTAAAAGAAAAAATAACAAGAACCGTACAGAACTGAAAAAAAAAACGTACGTGACCCTAAAACCGTGATATGAACCGAACCGTGGGTTTTGTGAACCGTACCACCCCTATTACAGACAGAATACTCGACATACTACGCGAGCTCCGCCCGCCTGCTATGGAGAACAGCGGTGTTGCTCGATGCCTCTGGCCGGTAAAGGGACATCATCAGCGGGGAACGTTGAACTTGTGTGCCGGTGGAAAGCTAACGCTAGCCGGCCACCTGTTCCATCAATCCTGCTTGCAAGTGTCGGCTCATTAGACAACAAACTGGACTACATCTAACTTCAACGAAACTCCCAACGAGTTCAGAGACGGCTGTGTTTTTGTTGTTGTGGAAACATGGATGAACAACAGTGTACCGGACTAGCCAGCTACCAGGCCGGCTGCTCTGACGCCAGGTAGGACTAGTGGAGGTGGGCTGTGTTAACACAGACTGGTGCTTGTATCCAACTAACTGCTGGTGGAGTTTGTGTCTGTTAAATGCCGACCCTTCTACATTTCACGCAAATTTACGGCTGTGTCTATACTCTGTTTACAGCCCACCAAGCGCTAATGCTAGTAGCTATGTGTTAGCTGAATTTTACGGAGCATATAATGTGTGTGTACTAAATCTAGTTTCTAGTTTTGTGTGTCGTTTTTATATAATGTCGTTTTTATACATTTTAATTGTGTAACCACTTGAGGCACGGTGAAACGCTTTGTGTATATGGTTGAAATGACAATAAAACACACTTGAGTTGACCGTCTCACTGTCTGTCTGTAGGCGTGGCTTGGGAGTAGGCCTATTCTCTAAAGCAGCGAAGCAAGTGCAGTCTGGGATCTGGTGTCTTTCATCCACACAAGTCAAAAACACATTTCCTGGCTGTTCTCTGCCTAGAAGCCACAAATAAAAAAAAAACATTTCTACTACATAAGTGACCCAATTTAAAGTTATATTAATCTTTCCAACGGTGAAATATCCCTTTAACAGCACTTGCATTGTTTAAAATGGGTTTTTAAAATATTCAACATTTTTAGACTCAAGCTCCTAAAAATATTTGGCATTTAAGTGAACATCTGTATGTTGAAATACTGCAAGGGTTTAGTTCTCACACCACAATTTCGTTCCTGACTCATGTTCCTGAAGATGAAAAGAAACCAAGCTCCACTGACAGACATACAAATGATTTTTTTAGGTGGGTTAGCAGCTCCTTCAGGCGGGTTTTGCTGCAGGTTTTATAGGCTTGCAACCATGAAATCAAATCCTCCAACTCCACAGTGCTACGCCACAGCGGAATTCTTCTATCCATATGATCTAAAAACAATTGAAAACATGTTCAGTACCTATGAAGAGGGAGGAGCCTGTCCATGAACCTGTATTCCGTCTACAGCGAAACAAAACACACGCAGACGGAGCTAAACAACATTGACTCTGCAGTTTGTTAAAGTCACTGAGTTAGTGTTAATTTCGTCAGACGAGACAAGACTAAATATGTTCGTCAACTACCCTTTTTTCCATGACTAAGACGAGACGATGACAAGACTGCGCCAATGTCCAAAAACGCTGACTAAGACTAAATTAAGATGCATTATTGTTGACGAAAAAAGACAAGACTGAAATGTTTTGCATAAAATTAAAACTAAGATAAATCTCTCTTCATTTTCGTCTACAATCGCCTCTAATTTTTCATCATGAGATAGAATATTCAGCTGTTACTAGGGTTAGGTACTGAGACCCGGTGCTCTGCACCGACCGGTGCCTTAACAAACGTTATCTACCGGACCCAACAGTAACGTGGATTTCGGTGCCACTTAAATGCCTGTGCTTATCTCGGATGCTCATTAACGGACGTTAGAGGCAACCGAAACATTGCTGCATGGGACGCTAGTTAACACTATACTTGGCAGCAGGTAACGTTAGCATACCGTTAGCTAGCAGCTGGAGTAAACACGGTTAAAATGCTGACAGCTAAACGGTGTAAAAGTGTGTCTGTATTTCACTGTGTAGGATTCCAACACCGAGACGTTCAGTCTGCAGCTGCCATTGTCTGAAAAACACATATGTTGCTATCACTTGAAATACGCCTCGCCAGCTTTGTGCTGCATTCAAAGTTATTGTAAAATATTCTTTTCCCATGCAGTGGTTGTTTTTGTCGTTTAACAGGAATTTACTGGTGAAATAAGGAAAAGGCTCGATATTTATATAACATTATATAATTTATTTTTATATAACTATTTGACTGAAATGGTTATCAGAAAAAATCTAATAAATAAAAAAATAAAATAAAAAAAGACTAAAATGTTTTGACTAAAACTTGACTAAGATATATTGAGTTCTCTTTTGAATAAAACTAGACTAAAATGACGAGACTTTTAGTCAACTAAAACTTGACTAACAAAAATAGATATGTGAATGACTAAAACTAACAAGGACATTTGGCACAAGACTAAGATACAAATACAAGAATAAAGGATACAGTGCAGTGTAAGAAAGGAATAATTATTTGATTTAATAGGTTGTAGAAACAAGTTTGGGATGGGAGAGCGAGGGGTTATTGTGTGTGGTGTGTAAAATGTAAACTCGAATTGCACACATGAGAAATGAGATTTTTGTGCCCAATAAAGTTGGGAGTATCTGAAAAAAAAACACACCAGTGCAACATTTCAAACTTGAACTGAAAGAAGAACAGTATGTACCATTGGTTGAACCTATCAAACACAAACACTGATAAGTTGACGAACCAGCCAGTGACCGAATCATCAGTCAAAGCTGCAGTGAAACTATCTTCCGTGACGACCTACAGCTGCACATCCCTGAAGTAAATGTACACTTTAAACGTAAAAAGAACATGAGCAAATACAAGTGTGGAATGACAGTATCAGGCCACGGTCACAGAAGTAGACAGGATTCTTTCCAACACCCAAAATAAACCTGACACCAGCCAACTGCTTTAGTTCATCGTGGCTGGTAAATAAACGTGCTGGTGTTCATGTGTCGGGAAGGACACCAACTTCCAGTCTACATAACACAATGCTAACTGGTAAAGGATCCAACTCATTAGTCTAAGTCCCTGTTGCACAAGCTGAGTGGATTTTTTAAACAAATGACGGTTTCCTAACTAGAGGCGTTGTGAAATTTGCCAGACACAATCAGAATTGAGCAGAATTTAGTGTTATTTTCCCATCCAAACAAACGTGGACTGCAGTTTACTCGTGTAAAGGGATCGCTTATTGCAATGTTACCAGCAGCCTCCCAAAGAACAATATGTCTAAGAGATTTTTTTTTACAGCTACTAGATGCCAAATAATCTGCAGCTTCACTTGGGGGAATAACCATGACTCCACACAGCAAGCCACACCATCAAAGTCATCATGTATCGGTTCACCTCCTGCAGAGCCAATAAATCAAAGCTCGGACTTAAGCGTGATTTATGCTTCTGTGTTAAATCCACGCCGTGGGTATGTACGTGGAGACACGGACCCTACGCCGGACCCTACGCCGGACCCTACACCGGACCCTACGCCGTAGCCTGACGTGCACCTCTCGAAAAATGTAACTACACGCCGCGGCGACGAACGTTGCTCGGCCGTGGCTTGATAGCATTGCATTCCCCCCCCCCCCCCCCCCCCCCCCCACCCCCCGACTCATTTCCTGGTTCTTCTTCTCCATAAACATGAAATCTAGGAGAGGGTTAACTTTTCCTGCTATAGATTTCCGTCCGTGGTCAGAAAGCACAGGGGAGACACTTTGTTTCCCTCCACTATGCCTTTGGAGTCGCTACTTGCTCTGAAGATAGTCACTGTCACTCTCTTACTCGCTCTACCACACACTCCCCATGCACACACATGCCAGCCCTGCTATTCTCTTAAAGAGACTGACGCACACACCAACGCACAAGTATAAACTTCATTGCCACACAACGGACGTTTCTCAGCGTGTGCACAAAAGGGCGCTGCCCGAAATGTCCGTTGAGTGCTGTCCTAGTAGCTTTATTCATGACTATTCGCATTTAGGATTCAGCACCCAGCATTCAAAGCTTTCTAGGTATTCACCTGAGTTAAGCGCATCCAGTCCTTTTTTTTTTTTGATATTTAGTCAAATATCTTTAGGTGTTGATCTAAATCTGAAGACATCACCTTAGTCTTTGGAAACCAAACAATTGAGAAAATAATCAGCAGATTACTAAATGAATTATTTGTAAGAAAGAAGCTGACTTCATTGCTCTTTTTCTTACCTCATGTAAAGCACCGCGCCACCGTGCTCCGCCTTGCGCTGCCAGCCAATGGGGACCTGGACAGGGATGGCCTGCCGCTCATCTCCCGCCTCACAGTCCTTTCCGCCATTCATTGCTCCAATGGTTTTACGCTCAACACCTCAGAGGTATGTATATCAGACATCAACCAGTGTCTTTGCAATGCGCGTCATGTTCGTCTTCCAAAGCCGGGAGGGTGGTGGGAGGGTTACGGAGATTGGGTAGAGGTGCAGGATTACGTTTCAACGTAGGACTCTGCTCTCAGGTAGAGCTGACGGGGCGGGAGGGTGGTCGGGTAGGGTGAGGCGAGCTCACAGCAGACCCTACCCTTTCAGCTGCTTCATGGCTTCAGTGCTGAATGGTGCATGGACTTCCATTACTGCATCTTGTCACTCGGAGCCATCCGACTCGGGGAAGATGCTTTGGCTGACAAAGTGGGAATCAGGGGTCACTGTGCTGTCACAGGAAAGTCTTTTATTATAAATTTCTTTACCATTTGTCTTTTGCCGGCCAGGATACAGTCCCTCAGTCGGACAAGAAGAGTGAGTTCAACATATTGGTTCCCAAACGCAGTTGGGTAGTGGTATTCCCATGGTTCCTGTGAGGGCAGAACAGAAGAGGAATGCACATGAATTAATGGGTAATGTGATTTATTTGCATTGCATGAGCAAGAAATTGCATGGCCGAAATAATGTTGCAGATCAGCTCAGGATATCTGCAAACAATATTAAAAATGCTTCTCGTCTCGTGGTGCAAATAATGTAGGATTTACATAAAAATTGTTCTTACTAGGGCTGCACAATATTTCGTTTTTTATCGTCATCGCGATATCAACTTGTATAATAAAAACCTTGCAAAAGGCTGCAAGATATCACAGAAGATACTCAGATTTTTCTGTGTTAGTTGAAAGAAAATAGCAGAAAACTGCACTTTAAAATGTAACTTTCATTCTTTTTTTTTAGTGCTGCCTTTTATATCCAACGTTCAATTTGTTCAATAAAACAATGTTGGAAATGATTTCCTTTCATTTGTTTTAAATTCAACGAGTAGTTTGTTGTATTTTAGCAGAACATTGAAATCAGCCAAACTGAGTACACTTTAATATTTGGTTATTTATCGCAAATAATATCATTATCGCCATATTTAACAACGGTATCGCATATTTTCCTCATATTGTGCAGCCCTAGTTCTTACCAATTTAGACGACATGGACATACAAAAAAAACATCTATTGTAATTTTTAATGCAGCAATACTGGCAGTATTTCCCCCTCTCTGAGACAGTGCATTTCAAACACTGGTAGAAGCCCGTCAAAGCTGGTAAATCGGGCTGAACGCAGTGTGTGAGTGATGGAGCACCATGCAAAGCCTCTTCTCAGCCGCCGGTGTTGCTGACTCATAACTGCCCTGTGAGCTGCTGAGACCGAACCCAGTGACACTACCAAAGCGAGAGAGAGAGAGAGAGAGAGAGAGAGAGAGAGAGAGAGAGAGAGAGAGAGAGAGAGAGAGAGAGAGGGGGGTAAGGAGGGTAGCATTACCCGTGGCACAGTAAAAATGAGGTGGCAGTTAAACGTATGCCATTTATCTGGAAATACGCACAGCAACAGTCGCACCTCGTAATCTCAGGGGAGGTGCGTAGTGTCCTATCAGAGGAACTACCACATCGTTAAAATCTCATTTCCCCATAGCTCCCTGTTTGGAAAATGCAGAGGTAACAGAGAAAGCATAATTTCTATTGTTCACATTGGAAGGAGAAAACTAATTATTTTTTTCCCCAACAAGTGCTCAGTGCAGAATCGCTGTTTTGAAGATGTCTCCGGCAGTGACACTTGTTTAACCTCTATTTTTAAAGGTTTCGATTTGGTATTTTTGTCTTTTTTTGTTTGCTCGAATCAGAAACAGACAGGCAGGGGTAAGGAGAGGAGAGTAATGTTCAGCCAAAAGTCCTGGACCAGATTCAAACCACAGACAATTTGATTAAAAATGACATTGGTGCCATAGCACCAAGTGTTTTCATCATAACCTTTTGGCAAAGCTGCCACCTTGCTAATGTGAAAGCACAACATTTAAATCTCAGCTGTCATCATTTTACTGCCCATCTCTCCCCACCATTTTCCTGACTCTCAATAACTACAGTGTCCAAATTACATACGGTACCTGCTAATCTGTAACCTTCTACTGCAGGCTGATGTCTTTTTAAGATTATGTTTTTGGCCTTATTCGCATTTATTGTTCACAGCAACAAGAAAGAGGCAGACAGACAGACAGACAGACAGAGAGGGGGTCAAACCCAGGACATTGTGGGTACATAAAAGCCTACCAGAAAAGGGCGTGAATTAAATTATTGCTGCACAATATATCGGTTTGTCGTATTTTAGCAGAATACTGAAAGCAGCAGAAATGAGTACACATTAATATCTGGTTATTTAACGCAAATAATATCTTTATCGCGATATTCAACAACATTATCGCATATTTTCCTCATATCGTGCAGCTCTGCTGGAAACATTTTAAAGTGGATTTCTTTTACTTGAAAGTGACACAAGACTTTCGTGTGGTTTCTTTGCAGCAAAAAGGTGGTTCGTCTAAAACTCAAGACACTCAAAAATTTACATGTGGGGGTTACAGCGGCTATGAATGTACCACGTGGGGGACACAACAACTGCAATTTGAATCTATATTCACATCTATATCTGAGGGACTTTTGTCTGGCAGATTAAGACAAACAAAAGACAATCTATTTCGATATTACGATATATTGACCTATACCTCTACAATGTGCTGCACGGTATTAAACAATTCACGTTTACCTTCACATGACACAGTAGAAACGTTACATTTAAAGACTTCACAATTGCATGTTCTACTGCTGTTGAGTCGCTCAATACGCAGAACGGCATTTAGGTTGAAAACAATAACATTTCAAATTTTTCCAGGCGGTTTACATCCAACAACAGCTCTTCAAAATGACTTTAAATAGACAATCCAAAGATGCATAAAGCTTGATGAGCGCACATCGCTATCACAATGTTCGCTCAGACCTGAACGATGTAGCCATCACGTGCCTTGCCCTCACCATTGTCAATGACCCCAATCACCCTCTATGTCCACACTTTACATCGCTGTCATCGAGCCGCAGATACAGGACTCTGACCCCTAATTTCCACCAGGCGCGGGTCCCGCGATCAATCGCGGCCATAGTCAACCAGCTGTGTCACGGCGCGTCCCAGAAGCGTGCGTGAAGCGGCTCTCCGCTCCGCTAAAGATACATGCCAGGTCCGAGCAGGAAGTGAAACAGCAAGAATATTCTGTTTACCAAACCCCCCCCCAAATATCGTCTACATCTCCTCTACAACACTACGGACGACAAAAGATTCATCTTGGAGGAAAAACTTAATACGACATCACAGATCTTTTGTATCAGGACAATGCCAGAAAAGAGAAGACATGGAGTTTAATTACAGGAGCGCCTGGAGTGGAAGGTAGATACTAGCTTAATAAACGTGTGATTGTTCTGTAGAGACAATAAAATCTGCGAGTCGGGCAGCTTCTGAGACGCTCCTGGTTCTGTACGGTGCGGAGGACGGAACAAAGCCAGAACGCAGCACAGACGCGCCCAGTGGAGAATCTGAGTGAGCTGCAGAAGGACTCGCTTTGGCAGAGGTTTTGTCGCTTCTGTCGTAGCACTGCTGAACAAACTACCTGGGTGTCCCCCAGTGTATTGTAACGTATTTTCAAGAGATTTTTCAAACTACAGTTACAGTGGGGTAGCTCGGTTGAAAACTTAAAAGGCCCGGACACATAGAGCCGATAATCGGCCGTTGGGACAGTCTGGTGAGGTCAGTGACTCAAGTCTGTTCGGTGTGTTATGTCCGTCCGAGGGGCCATCGGCCTTCATTTTGGCCGATTTGAGATGTATAATTGGCGGGGCAGGTACTGCCGGCAGTCGGACTCAAATGACCCATCTGATTGGTAGAACGCTAACCCGGAAAGGGGAGTGGAATGAGCGGGACTAGAGTCTCTCAAAATCTGACGAAAATCTTTTAAACTGACCTTTGTTGATCTGACATGAAGACAGATTCAGCAACTGCACGGCCTATTTCTCGCTTAAAATGTGGTCGGCAAAAGTCGGTGAACTATTTTAGTACAATGTGAGATCGTATTCTCAACGAGCCGCCATGACAGTCCGTCTTTGAATTTCCGGAGAAAACAAACTCATGTGACGCGTTTGTCCCATCAACTGCCGGTTTCATTTTTTGGGCAACAATACAGATTAGTGCTGCCTGCTGTTATGGAGACATATTACGTCTCGTCTCTTCGGTGTGTTCTGAGGCATTTTTTTGACCAACTCGGGGAGACTGATCAGTCCATCTGCCTTTTCTGCCGACGGTCGGCTGTCTGGTTGGCGTGTAAGCAGCTTAAGACGTAGTCATATTTTCAAATCTCCATTTAGCTTTTAGCACTGACTTAATGTAGGGGCCTGTGGAATCTGTTTGGTTTATATAAAGTCTCAATTTCGTGATTCTTTTGATTTTTCTGTCATCACAGAAACTACTGGGCTCCACATTAATATTGCTATCAGTCTGTGACTGGCCCCAGCCGGGACCTCGTCACAAAAAAATATATATACTTGCCACCGGGATAAACAACTTTTCTGGGGGAACCCCTGCTATCTCGCTGACTTTGGATAGATGATAGAATATTGTTGTTTGGTCTGGCTCAGGTTAAACTCCTTGTGAAACATGAACAAACAATGAACGCCACCGATAATCGGAAGCTACATTTGTTTGAAAAGGTGAAAAATGAAAAAAAGTGATCAACACAAATCTAAAGTATTTCTCTCCCCAACATTCATTGAGGAAAAGATTCAGCACCATGGGAAGCATATTTTGGGCGGAAATAACAGATTTTGGCACAAAACTGCATTTGCAGGTGATGGGGAATTCTACAGTTTGGACTCAATCCTGCTGCAAAAACGTCATATATGCGCAATGGAACAAGAGTTAATGCCAAAAAAAAGACATAAATACAGCCACAGGAGACTTACAGCAATGCAGTATCAGAAAGAAAGGAAGAAAAAAATGTCAGATAAGAAATCGCATTAAAATGACAAGTGGAACTGCAGCCAAAGGTTCTTGACTAACTGAATTTGCAGTCCATTAAGGATGCCGGCTGCTCTCTCTCTCTCTCAAAGTCCAAATATTAAAGAATACCATCAGACAAAGTAGCTTATGTGCATCTCATTACATGATCAAAAGGTAAGTTTTCTTTCCGTCGTGTCCCGGTATCATTAAAGTAGTTCTTGTTGTGATATTTGTTATGTTACAGTGAAACTAGGGCCGCACATGGAAAATATGCGATAAATAAACAGTTCAGTTCTGCTGCTTTCAGTATTCTGCTAAAATACAACAAACTGCTTGTTGGATTTAAAACAAATGAAAGGAAATCATTTCCAACTTTCTTTTATGGAACAAACTGAACTGAATATAAAAAGGGAGCACTAAAAAAAAAAAAGTTACATTTTAAAGTGCGGTTTTCTGCTGATATTTTCTTTCAACTAACAACAAAATCTGCACGTTTTGGGATATGTCGCAGCCTCTCACAATGTGTTTATTGCGCCAGCTGATATTGCGATATTTAGGTATATTTATAAAATTGTCTGTGAAATAAGCATGTGACCCGTTTCAACTCCACCCCTCAAAGAATCTGAATCGATTATAAGAACCAGAATCGAAAGGAAGAATTGGAATCAGAATTGTTCAAATCAAAACGATGCCCAACCCTCAAGCTGATACAGCAGCAGCTGGTTAACTTTATTCGTGATTCAGATCAGAAGGGATTTAACTGATGTCTGTAGGAGAATACAACAAACGTTTACCAGCGTTTGGACTGTAGTAACACCGAGCTCTGTACCAACTAGAGGCTTTAATTATTCTACTAGTGCCAAATGAATAAAGCAATTTAGAAGCGATAACCGAGAGGACGGCTCTTTTTCAGACCTGCAAAATCAAGGGAACATAAGCTCAGTTTGTACAACCTACAAACGTAGGGAAACAGTCTGCAGCTAAAGACACAGAGAGGAGACTCGCTGCACTTTGAGACAGCAGGGACACTGCCACTGTAAACAACAGAGACGGTATCTTAACATTATGTATGTTAAATACAGATAAAGTCTGTGTTTAGATCCAGCTGATCTACACCAAGAATCTGCATTTATCTCAGACTCCTATTGGATTATTATCTGTTGGGAGTGCTGTTAAAAAAATACAAATTTGTTTTCAGCCACACACGTTAATTTGAGGATTATAGTGCTATTATTTTTCACCTTGAACTAGGGCTGGGCGATATGGAGAAAATTAAATATCACGATATTTTTGACCAAATACATCGATGTCGATATTGCGACGATATTGTTGGGTTGACTAGTCCACAAAATATTTACACAATGAGATAATCACCAGGAATATGGATACAATGACTAAGTACTTTACTGCAACGCAGCCTTTCAATACTGGAAAAAGACACAATATCCAAAATGTAAGACGATATCTAGCCTCATATATCGATGTAGATACAATATTGATATATTGCCCCGGCCCTACCTTGAACACAGACAGCGTTTTGGGAGATTTATCATGTAATATGCTCAATATAAAAAAGTTGATTAGGCAGTCCGTGGCGCGTTTATGGTCACAAATGTCCCTGACCGCTTCTGAGCATGGATCCCTGGTGCATTTCTATCAGCATTTAGAAATGTCCACTTGTGATTGGATGTCTAAAAAAAATAAATTTAGTGCCATGAGAACAGGGTCTGTCATATGTTGTCAAATAAAGCAAGAGGGGGGGGAAATAGGTAGTAGTGCAATGTAACCTGCACAAAGCACGTTTGTGGAGTAAAATCCTGGGCACAATAGAAAGGAACTGTGCAACACCAAAATGGTACAGCAGTATGCCCTGCTCTACTCTCACTGACGCAAAAAGACATCTACCACTGCTCTTTCAGACTAGATTAAATCCATTAATTCTCAACCTAACATTTAAATCTTGCTGTAGCCCCATAAAAGGGCCCATGGAAGGCCCGGGACCCCCACTGACAGAGTCATAACCCCCCACCCACAGTCACTACTCGTTATATTAACACACATCCTGGACCATTATCCCTGACCACTGTGTATATTATATACAGGGTTTTCCCTTCCATTATAAGACTTAGGTGCAGCACCCAAGCCGAATGCAATCATTGTAAGCAACAGAACAACCTAAATGTCACTCAGAAATATTCAGATCTAATTATTGTAATTGGTCCCCTGTGGACATCTTTAGCCAGTTTTGTCTTTGTTTTTTGAGTTATTTATCTATTATCTGCTCTAGCTTTTCCAAGTGTTTTACACACACATATGGCAATAATGTTACAAAATTGTTATTAATTAATTATTAATATTTTTATTTTCATTAAAAAACATCACATTTTCTTGAGGGAAACACTGGTATACACTGTGAACTTTTGCACATCCAGATTAATATTTTGCACACCCTGCACAAAAACAGTACAGCTTCAAAAACATAATATTAAAGTCATATTGTACATATTTTTAACTGTAATATTTCTAGTCTATGTTTATGTTCTTGACTCTATTATTTATTCCATTTTCATGTGTTTATCGTATGCTCCAAACACAAACAAGGCCAATTCAATGCAAGTGATAACTTACTCAGGCAATAAACCTCATTCTGATTCTGAGTTATGTTGTCAAATAAAGCAGAGTGGGGAATAGGTAGCCGTGCAAGTTACCTGTACAAAGAATTTACTGTTTATGGAGTATAATAGTATCCTAGTAATAAAAAAAGAAAAAGAAAAAAAAAGGTAAAAATGAAAAGGACAAACTGTGCAACACCAAAATGGTACAGCAGTTTGCCCTGCTATCCTCTCACTGAAGCACAATCTACCACTGCTCTTACAGACTAGCTTAAATCCATCAACCTAGCATGTAAATCTAGCTGTAACCTCGTGGATTTGTCTTAGGATAGCTTTAGTGGTAAATTAGCCATATTGTCCTGCAGCAGTCTTAAAAAGTTGACAGCTACACAAGTTTCCCTAAACTGGGGAACATGACAACCGCTTGTGTACACTACCAAAGCAACCAGCTAATAGCCAATTAGCTTGGTGAACATTAAAAGACTGGCTATCAACTGTGCCAAGTGTTGCTTTATTAACCTTTTAGCGACAACCGGGTGGCGTTAAATGTGGTTTAGTTTATCACAGGGCGAGACGTGCAGCTGAAGCTCCATCGGCTGTGGGCCTCCGCGTTAAAAAAGTGGCCGTGTCAACAAGCGAAATCAGTCTTGTCTGCCTGCTTTTTGATGCATTGGACACAGCATCTGAACTAGCTAGGAGTTAGCATTCCAAGAGTCAGCTGTCTAGCTACCGTTAGCTTGTTGTAACGAAAATGAATTAAACGCTAATAAACGTTTTAGCATTTAATTGGCGAACCGTAACCGGGGTCGTGCACGTCGAGGACCCGCAACGCAGATTAGGACTTCAAATTGTCGAAGTAAAAAAGCTGCTAGGCCCGCGTTAGGTTTCGAGCCAGGCAAGGCCGGAGCTAGGCCGAGTTAGCACGGGTTAGCATAGCATGCTAGCTAACAGCCGTTTGCTCAGAGAGAGCGAAGAAGAAGAAGAGAGACGCTTTTCAAGCACTAACGTTTCTGTCTGCGTCAAATCAAACCGTAAACAGTCCGTTATTACCGGGGCACCCCAGCGAACGCATACCGGCACTGAAACAGTGAAATTGGCGAGCAGCAGTGCGTTTCTGACCTTTAGAAAATAAGAATAAGAAGCCTACCCATTAGTTCTCTGCCTCTGCTGGTTCTCCTACACTGGAATATTGGAAATGATGGAGAGCCGCACTGCGCATGCGCGGCAGGAGCAGCCAGCAGATGGGAGAGGTGATGCACGTTACCACCAAATAATAGCTCAGCCTCACATACATAAGCTCTGCATTGTAAAAGTTGGGAATACAATTATGAAATGAAGGAGGAACAACTGGATGTGTGGGTGGGGTGACTCACACAGAGCTGCAGTTTTCAGTCATGGCAACCACAGAGGGGTCTGGGGGCCTCCAGGGACTCCTGTCGTTGGTAAAATAAAGATATGTGTGTCACTTGTTTGACAAATACAAATCATTTCTACATTAAAACTGCTGATGGTCGATGCTAAAAAGGGTACAGAATTACAGATATTTTGTGATCACCCTTGAATATTATTTCTGGAAGGGTAAAAAAAGCATTAGAAGCAGCATTTGAATTCGCAAATTAATACTAATATTACATTCATGTTTAACCTGAAGTAATTGTAGGTTAGTTAGGGCTTTTCCACAAGCATTCTATAATTACATAAGGTAGGTGATAGGCCTGCAGGATATGAGGAAAATATGCGATATGCGACGTTGCAACGTTGTTGAATATCGCGATAAATAATAAAACCTTCAGTATTCTGCTAAAATACAACACACTGCTTGTTGAATTTAAAACAAATGAAAGGAAATCATTTCCAACGTTCTTTTATTGAACAAATTGAACATCGATTTGAATATAAAAGTCACCACTAAAAAGAGAGACAGTTACATTTTAAAGTGCAGTTTTCTGCTGATATTTTTTTCAACTAACAACAAATTTTACAAACACATTTACACTCAATTTAGAATAATACAAATATGTGCAAAGCTGCATAAATAAAATTATTTTAACCGTTCCCACATCCTAAACCCAGTCCCCACCACCCCTTCCCAACAATATGCAATCAAAATCCTAACCCCTTCCATAATATATATATACACACACACACACACACACACACACACACACACACATACATACACTTCTGCAAACGTCCCTTAATGTGATGGATTACCTGTACTCTGTCTCAAGCTATGCTCAAGTCTGTGCATAATAAATATATTGTTTTGAGATGAATAAAAACCAACGGCTGCATGGGAGAAAAGAAAAACACATCTGAAACTGAAAAGAGCGTATTCTTTCTGAAGTGTGTTAAAACATGCACAACCACCAGTGTGGCTCTTTAACGTACAACCTCGGTATCAAACACAACAGAAGGTAGAGAACAGAAGGTGTACCTAATAATGTAATATTAAAAGAAAAAACAGAATCAGAAATCAGAATCAGAAATCAGAGTATTGCCACAGTAGTGGATCTACATTGCCTTGGTGATTGAGTGCATACATACGTACAAACAAACATAGTAAACATTAATAAGAATGAACAATAAATACAGAAAAAGAGACAAATATAGCTGTTTAAGAACTTTAAATGTAATTATTGTAAGGTTTAAAAAAAAATCCCCTCCTCGTTAGTGTAATAAAACTCACTGATAATAATCCCATTAACAGCAGTTATTTTGCCAATAGCTTGGATGTCATGTTAATGAGGCGTATTGTGTTAACAAGATTAATACTATTAGCTGCAAATTGTTGTTAACACAAATGTTAATAATAATTATTATTCTGACTAACTAATTAGTTAGTCAGAAGGTTTCAATTGAAAAGGTTTAACACTGGCGGCTGGATCACCTTTAGCAATTCATTTTGTGTGTGTGTGTGTGTGTGTGTGTGTGTGTGTGTGTGTGTGTTTTTTGTTATGAAATAATGCTAAAATATTAAAATACTATGAAAAAGGATAATGATACAAATTGGTGAAACAAATGATCAGAATTATTAAATAAATGACAACAATAACTATCAGTAAGGAACCGTTGTATTGTGGTCATTTCCCAGTTGAGACTGTATATTTAAGTGTATAAAAATATGAAACATATATAGTGGGAAAAAAACAGAAACAAAGTTTAAAATATTAAAAGAATATATGAAAAGGATAATGATACAAAAAAAAACTTCACAGGAGGGGTGTCAAACTCAACTTTACTAGGGGCCACAATGGAAAATGGGACTCACATCAAGGGCCAGACATGTAGAGTTTATTCACGTGCTTTTATTTCAATAAAGTCAAATATCTTTGACTGTATTATTGCATGTCTCATATATATTTCTGACAGAGTTTGGTTGACACAAAGACCTAAAAAATTCTGGAAAAGTAGTCTTGCATCGCCAGACCTTCCTTGTCCACACAGCAGTCCTGGATGGTAGAAAAACGTGCTCTGGTTTATTGGCATATCTTTAAACCAATCACAATCGTCTTGGGTGGTGATAAGCTCCGGACGGAGCCATGTTGCCTCTGCTAAATAGATTTGGGAACTTGTTTTGGTGGAACATGTGTACGTTCAAAAGTAGTTTTAGTCGTGCAACAGAAAACTCAGATTGGACAGATAGTCTAGCTAGCTGTCTGGATTTACCCTGCAGAGATCTGAGGAGCAGTTAACCATAGTCCTCACAAATCCACCGGAGGTTAGAACGCCAACACAGAGACAGAGGAAGGGGACGGACATCCGGCGCAATTTCCGGCGGCACCGGAACAATCCAAAATGGAACGTCGTTGATATATAGACTAAGGAAAAAGTAGCCTAGCCGTCAAAGAAAAAAAGTGGCAAAAAAGCAACAAAATGATAAAAAAGGCAACAAAAACATTGGAAAAAAGTGCCAAAAAGCATCGGCAAAAATGACAAAACCTTCAGAAAAAGCAACAAAAAGTAGGTGGGCCAAAAAAAAATTGTGTACCTGAATTCATATGCAGGCCGGATCAAAATCTGCGAGGGGCCGGATTTGGCCCGCGGGCCTCGAGTTTGACACGTGTGCTTTACAGGAACATAGTGATACTTGTAGAGAAACAAATTAGCAGAGTAGCTTGTAGAATTATTGCAGAAAAGTCATCATAATAAATAATCATAATTTTCAGCTGTTGCATTGTGGTCATTTAAGACTGTAGTTAAGTGTGTAAAACCTAGGTAGGCTACTGAAGAAAAAACAGACGCTCAGCCAAATAATTTCCCTGAGTAAATAAAGGCCACAAAAGCTCAAAGATGGAGGAGTTCAGTCATCTGGAGTGAAAAGGAGGATGCAGCTCAGGATGCAAATGATTAGAATTTTGACTGAAGGTCAAACCTAAGGAGACGTTAAATTAATTCAGTGTATGGCTGCTGTAAAAAGGGCCGCTTCATGTATTTTTAGGGCAAACACAGAGCTGAATGTGTGAGCGGAGAGCCGTATTTTAGAATAATGTGACAGGCTCAAATGGGAGCGGAGACTGGGAGACGATCTGCGAGATATCTGGTGGTTTTATTGTGCTTTTTATTTTTTTTCATCAGTCGACCAAAAAGCCACAGGAAGCGTATAAGTATCTCCAGTTGTGAGTGAGTGAAAGATGTTATGGATCATCCCTTCTTATTTGATCAAAGTCAGAGCAGTGGTGGCAGCTATGGCTTTACAGATTTAAAACCAAAAAAAATACAATTTATAATAACATATAATTGCCTCTGTTTTGGGAAATCAGTGTCATCGTTTAAAATGCAATATATCACACTTCCAAATGTTGTCAGGATCACACAGATGTTTTCTAATTTTAATTTCTTATCGAGTCTCGACTAGATTTCCTTTGTCCTAGGGAAAAAGTGGTGGAAGGTTGAAAATATAGGCTAAAAGTCAACATTAAAAGAAGCTGTATAATGTGTTGTATGGTGTTAAACATTTCAAATATAAACCTCAGTGTTGGCTTATACTTGTTGCTACTTGTTGGATGGCCCAAAGCTTGGAAATACTTACAGATATGGTCATTTCAAAGATGTTTTTAAAGACAAATAAATATTGCCAAAAAATGTCAAACACCAACCAGCTGATGAAGACTGTGAGATGGGGTTGAAAGCTTCGGAAAAAAAAACATTTAAAGTGGACTTTGGTTTTAAAAAAATTGTTTTCACAAAATGTTTAAATTAGTTTAATCATTCCTACTTGATTAAAATAGGCTATACAAAGTAGCCTAAGTATATAAATATACAGTAATACTTTCATTAAATGTCTGGGGTCCAAATGTGTAGCATCTTAAAACACATTCAAAAAATAGCAGCTGTACAATAAAAAGGAGGAAAGAAATGGGTGAAATACTCAATGCTTGACCTTTTCTATTTATGTATTATTTTTATTGTTGGGTAATTGTGGTTGGCTGCCATATACAGTATTTGATTTGTATTTAAACAATCTTTATTCACAAACATTTGAGGCTGAATGTGATCATCAATATAATAATGTATGTTATGTGACAGTGCATTTCTATTCTAAGCCTCAGCCAATCAGTGCCGGAGAATCCGTCAAAGCAGGAAGTCGTCATTGCTGGCAGAGCAGTATATTCCCGCGAAGATCGAGACTCAGTAGATGAATTACAGTTGTTTTCCCAGGTATGTTTGGTTATTATTTGATGTGTATACATTGCTAGACAAACTAACGCTAATGTTAGTAACTTACATAGTCAAAGTTATCGTTCCTAGCTAAAGCGGACTGCTGCTGGTTGCCTCTTTTTAGCGTGCAGCTAAAAAGCCCTGACGTTTAGTTCAGCGTGGAGAGAAAGTGATACCAAACTCCATTCGTAAATTGTAACACATTAGTAACTCACTGCTTTATAGCAAATATTACCAAAATATTGAATACAACTTGCGACCGCTTCTTAACATGTATGAGTCACTTTATAATTCGGCATACATATCATACACTAAAGCTTCAGGGATTCGTGTTTAATGATTCAGGCTACATTGTAAACACACCTCCGAGGCAGTTATTCAATTGGAAATTTATATTTAAATAGATAGTTTCTTATTGCATCAACTGTATACCGAATTGAATGGTGATTTGCCCTCATTTATTTGAGATCTTATCTAACGTTACAGCATTCATGCACCTATGTTACAAACGAGGTCATAGTTGATTTTTTTTTGCGACGAAAAGTGTATTGGAGTTTGGCGTTAACTTGTCAACGTCCAAGACAAAGTCTGCTATCAGGGCTAAGGCTGTCGATGCCCCAATGCTAGTGCATTTAATGGACACACAACTTCAATTTCAAAGGTTTTACATCAACATGACATTAGTAGTTTTCATTTTCATGGGATGTCATAAAGGACCCTTGGAGCACATTTTTTGGGCACCACAAATGTCATGCATTTTAAACCAATGAACGTGTTTTGCAGTTGAGAGTCCCAGCACCATGAGTAAGAGGAAGATACAAGAGGCTCATTTGCCAATAGGAGAATGCATCACACAGGTTTGTATCCGCCAGTGTGACTTATTCTCTTCTAACTTGTTTGTGATATTGTGTCACTGAAATGTCTTTATTTATCTTTATTTTCAGGTTCAGGAGATTTTAAGGGAGCGGCTTTGCCATCAGCAGCTCCCTGACAAGCCGGAGGGACTGGAAGCTCAACACAAGTACGTTCATTTCATCAATACTGGCTAAAAAGCCTGAAATATTTCATTATTTTGTTGTTATTATAGATTAACCTGCCTCTCATTTACTTGTTTGGTCCATAAAGTCTCGAACAATGCTGATAAAGAATTCCTCAAAGCCCAAGTTGCCATCTTTAAATGGCCTTTTTCTGTCAAAACAACAGATCAAAACCGCCAAAATATACACTGAAGTTTTACATTAAACAAAGAAAAGCCAGAAATCCTCACATTGAAAAACCGAAATCATATCATATCAGTTTTCTGCTGAAAAAAAAAAAATGACTGAAAACAATTTACAGATTATCAAAATTAATGATTGTTTTTTTTTAGTAGATCAAACTAATCAATTAATTGTTTCAGTTCTAGTTTAGGTAAATATTTAGGCCACTTAAAGGTCTTCAATGGTTTTGGAAATGGCGTGTCAAATGTTAAAAAAAACGTACAGTCATTTGTTACTGTGAAGGAAAATGTTCTTGAGAGCGATACGGTGAAGTTAGATCGGGCGAGATGAATATAAAAGTCCCATAATCAATTTAATAGAAACTTGTAGTAGGTTTTGTCATCTGTAATGAAGAGACGATCTGGGACACTGTGTGAGTCTCGGTGACCCAGTTCAGTCATTACCTGGCTGACAGCACCGGCCCAGTTGGGAGGCTGGAAACGCTCCAGTTTCCCAGCTGACTTGAACACAACACGGACATCTAGAGCTGTAAAAATTCCAAAATTTTGCTGTTCAATTAATTGTCTCAAAAATAGGCGTGGTTTACTTCAGCTGTGTTGCTACATTATCTGGGTCACATTACAGTGATATATAACCAAAATATGTATCCTTGGTCCAGCTGTGAAATGTAACTAAGTACATTTACTCCAGTACTGTACTTAAGTCCAAATGTTGAGGTATTTGTACTTTACTTGAGTCTTTTCTTTTCATGCCACTTTCTACTTCTACTCCGCTACATTTCAGAGAGAAATATTGTACTTTAGTTACTCCACTACATTCATCTGTTACAGCTTTAGTTACTAGTTACTTTAGTTACTCCACTACATTCATCTGTTCCAGCTTTAGTTACTAGTTACTTTACACATTAAGATTCCTACACATAATGATTCTAAAGTAAACTAGCTGACAATATAACGGCTACAAGTCCAGCTGAGATGATGAGACCATTAAACACACAACTGGTTGGATCCTTTACTCTTTCTACAATGGGAGGAGAGTTCTTTACTTTTAATACTTTAACTACATTTTCCTGATGATACTTACAGAACTTTTACTTAAATAACATTATCAATGCAGGACTTTTACTTGTAACAGAGTATTTTCACAGTATGATATAAGTACTTTTACTGAAGTAAAATGAATACTTCTTCCGCCGCTGATTAGATGGAGATGTTACTAAGTAGGACAAAGAGACAAGACATTTCTCTTTTAACTATTGAACTCATTATTTCCCACAACTGGAAGAGCATTATGGGTATTGTAGTCTAAAAGCCTGTGTTTTCCAGACACCTCCTGGAGCTGCTGAAGCGGACGGCCGTCCACGGGGAGAGTAACTCGGTGCTAATCGTCGGCCCCAGGGGGGCAGGGAAAACAATGGTGAGCCTCCGCAGCCACAACACACGCTTCAAATGGGCTCATGGGTAAAAAAAAACAACAGATAAAAATGGTTGGGAAGATGATGAATTGTGTTGGAAGTGTGTTTAAATCCTTGGAGGTTGTATTGTCCAATAGTGATTTGTGTTTTTTTTGGGTCTGCAGCTCCTGAAGTGTGTGCTGAGAGACCTGCTAGAGGAAAAAGAAGCCCAAAAAAACCTGCTACAGGTTCATCTCAACGGTACAGGATCTGGGTTTCCTCCATACATGGGCTGCGTCTGCAATCCCACACCAAGGCCACCTACACACGATAAGTGATTTGTTCTCTGCGCACCGCAGAGAACCAATCAATAGTACAATGTAAATAGTACATGAATTGTGTACTATTTCCGGTTCAATATTACAGTATGCAAACACTGGACACTACGCCAGCATAATATCCCACAATGCAATGCGGTAGTAACGACAACAGACAGACTGACAGGAACCGAGGAGCTCTGTAACGTCGATAACTCTCTAATCTACATTTCTACATATAAAAATCTGTGATTTTTGTCACCTGCGACTGTTGGTCTAGCTGCTTTCTGATGCCGCCAGAGCGGAGGTCGGCGGGGGTTACCATGGTTACGCGTCTCCAAGCGGCGAGGAGGCTCTCGGGAAGTGACGTTGAAAGTTACAGCTCAGTGCACACAACTGTTTTGTTTTTTGCACAAAAGTACGTTGAACGATAGTTGGCATGCAGAGGAGGACATTTTGGACACAACCATAATGTTATTTATTCGGTATTTCAGGATCTAAATATGAAAACATTTGGTGAGATTTTTCTAATTTCCGGATTTGTTCTTGCTTATGACCGCGGAAGATATTCTCCCAGGGTTTCAGACAGGAACCAGAGATAAACGTATCATCAGAAAACCGTGATCTTCTCCGAGCACAGACTCCTTTCAAAGCTCCGTTTCTCGCCGGTTTGCTGCAGGTCTCCTGCAGACTGACGACAGGATCGCACTGAAAGAGATAACGCGGCAGCTCCACCTGGAAAACGTCGTCGGTGACAAAGTGTTTGTAAGTGTCCAGAAAGAGTTTCGTCAACAGTTTTGTAATAAATAATGCAATTTAAAAACTGCTCTAAATGCCTGTTTGTGTTTCATTTTTCAGGGCAGTTTTGCAGAGAATCTGGCTTTCCTGTTGGAGGCATTGAAGAAAGGTTAGAACATTTGAACACAACTTAATTTAAGGGGAGACACTACAGGCAAAACCCTCATTATTCAATTGTTGGGCTTTAGCATAGTCTACTTTCAGACTAGGAGGAGGGAAGAAGGGATTTAAACAAACATTTCAGAAAACTTGTAATACAAAAACAATTTGTCTTAATGTCAGTAATCAACTGGGAACTTTCATGCTGATATCCGTTAGTTCATTTGTTTTCCTATTCACCTGGGCGAGCATGATATGCAGTTTCTTCTTCTCTCTCCCGTCCAGGGGATCGCAGCAGCAGCCGCCCCGTGTTGTTGGTCCTGGATGAGTTTGACCTTTTCGCCCACCACAAGAACCAGACTCTGCTCTACAATCTGCTGGACGTCTCCCAGTCGGCCCAGGCTCCCATCGCCGTGGTCGGCATTACCTGCCGACTGGTGAGCCTCGCTCAGGCTACACTTAGGTGTCTTTCACTACCGTACCAAGATGGTAGTGCTGGTTGGTGGTTCACCGTATAATTTTGGCGCCGTGGTTCCTTTTCACGCAGGATGTTCTGGAGCTGCTGGAGAAGCGGGTGAAGTCGCGGTTCTCCCACCGTCAGATCCACCTGCTGAGCAACCCGACGTTCCCTCAGTACCTGGCGCAGGTCCGGACCCAGCTCAGCCTGCCCGCCGACTTCCCCGACGCCCAGTTCGCCGAGGACTGGAACGCCAGCGTAAAGGTGAGTCAAGGGACGGATCTAGGCTCAGTCGAAAACGTTTGCAGATCATCTGTATCAGCGTTTTATTTGCCTGATAACCGATAGAGTTAATGAATTAAACACAGCTCGGTGTCTTTCCCTCTGCTTCTTCTTTTACTGTGTATTATGTTGAAAGTTTCTAATTTAGTAAATACTTGCTTAAAGGTGCTCTAGCTATGTCACACGCTTTTTTAGGCTACAACATTTTTTGTCACATACAGCAAACCTCTCCTCAACAATCGATATATATAGATAGATAGATAGATAGATAGATAGAGTACAGTATACCAACTATAATACATTAGACTACACCACTGGCTGTGTTTTTGTTCTCTTGCTGTCCTCAGACGCTGGTTGAAGACAGATCAGCGGTGGATGTTTTACAGAGACACTTCAACTCCAGCAAGGACTTCCGTTCGATGCACGTGCTGCTGGTACAACACGTCACGTTCTTTTCATGGTTACAAAAACTACATCCGCCATTTAGTTTGAGACACATAAACCCCCCCCCCCCACCCCCACCACCTCACTCTTTGTTTTCCAGATGTTGTGTCTGAGTCGCGTGTCCGTAGCCAAGCCTGCCGTCAAACCCGCAGACCTGCTGGAGGCCAGCAGACTGTGTTTCTCAGACGCCAAGGCCAACATACTCCACGGTAAAAAACCATGTCTATCGCTCTCAGCGCTGGAAGAAGTATTCAGATCCTTTACTTCAGTAAAAGTACTATTACCACACTGTGAAAAATACTCCAGTCACCAGTAGAAGTCCTGCATTGAAAATGTAACTTAAGTAAAAGTCTGTAAGTATCATCTTACAGACAGAAAATGTAGTTAAAGTATTAAAAGTAAAGAACTCTCCTCCCATTGTAGAAAGTGTAAAGGATCCAACCAGTTGTGTGTTTAATGGTCTAATCCAGGGGGGTCAAACTCAAGCCTCCCTCTCTCTCTTTAGGTCTGTCCGTCTTGGAGCTGTGCCTGATCATCGCCATGAAACATCTCAACGACGTCTACGAAGGAGAGCCGTTCAATCTGCAAATGGTTCACAACGGTACGGCCGGATACTCCACCTAGTTTATGGTTCGTCATAGAAATAACTGACAGATGAAATAACCGACAGATGAAATATTGGCGTCACTTTAGACACAGTTGGGTACGTCAGTGTTCCCCAACCTCCGGTCATTTGGTACCGGGCCGCACAGGAAAAAAATCAATAACATTATTTCCGTTTTTAATTGATTATCGGAGTCTGAAAGGTGTTTTATTTTGAAAAATGACCGGCTTCTCTCCCGCGTCTCTTCCTCTTGGCACGTCACGTGATATTTACCGCTCAATGAAGTCCACAAACTTGCTTAAAAATGAGTGAACAAACGTCTTTGCAGAACTTTTTTTGCTCAGGGGAAAAGGCCCGCGGAGGAGGAGACCGAAGAGGAGCACACAACTTCAACTTTTTCTTACTTGAATGTGATTAGTTGATTTTTCTACACCTTCTGTTTGTTTCTTTTAGAGTTTAAGAAGTTCCTGCAGAGGAAGTCAAACTCCATGTACAACTTTGAGCAGCCTGTCATCATGAAGGTCTGTATATCGGGGCGTTCACACCCAAAAAAACAGCGTGATCACGGAAGACTTGTATCATGTGGACGCGCCGACAGTGTTGTTGTCATTACTTAGAATTACTCATGGGGCAACAGAAACTACACACTGTAGCTTTAAAGAGTCCCATGGTGCTTTTCAGAGGCTCTCTAGCCCTGTTAGGAAGAAAGAGATTTATAAATAGCACTTTTTAAAGGCTTGACTTTGATTCCTTTTACTGACACCAACCCTCCCTCCCTCGCCCGTCCCGCAGGCCTTCGAGCACCTGCAGCAGCTGGAGCTGATCTGGCTGCTCGACAGCTCGGCGGCCCGAATCCAGAGGGAGTACCAGCTGATGAGACTCATGCTGGACCACAGTCAGATCATGGAGGCCCTGCAGAAATACCCACAATGCCCCACTGACATCAAGCAGTGGGCCATGTCGGTGTTCAGCTAGGACTCTAAGCATCCTTTTGGACTTATATAAAACAAAATGTCACCTGCACTGTTAGAGAAAATGTAAAGTTATATACCTCAAAGTTTGGTAAAAGTGTGGGAATATAATACAGACCACTAGAGCTGAAATATTTTACCAAATGGAAACGACATGAATCGACACCAGTAGTGGTAATATATATCATGTTTCAAGATTATTTTTTCATGTACTCAGAACAGCGAATTTGTCCTGGAGCAGAGTTTTCATAACACGTCTCTGGAAAATGATCAGTTATCACAAAATAAAAAAAGAAATGGTGAGCTTTTTTTTATGAGTCTGTTCTCTAATTCGGACCATCTATTAGGGTCACGGAGAGATTTCTTTTGAGACTACTACTACTACTACTACTACTACTACTACTACTACTACCAGCCTGCTGTCTGATTTAAGCTATATGTGTTCTATGTATATTCTCAAAAGGAGAAGAATAAAGAGGAAATGTAAAGCGACCATACAGCTTGTCCTGATGACCAGTGGTGTATTGATTCAAATTTAGTCTGCTATATGAGTCTTTGTGTGTCAAACTCGAGGCCCGCGGGCCAAATCCGGCCCCTCGCACATTTGGATCTGGCCCTCCCTCAATTGCGGTTCAAAATTTGTCACTTTTGCTGATGCTTTTTCAATGGTTTTTTTTTGGCGCCTTTTCCAAATGCTTTTTCTTTGATGGCTACGTTACTCTTTTGGTGCTTTATGTCGACCAAACTGTAAGTGAAAAGGCTATATGAGACACGCAACAATACAGTCAAAGATATGACTTTTTTTTTAAGAAATAAAAGCATGTGAATAAACCAAACGTGTGGCCCTTAGTGAAGCGGAGTTTGACACCCCTGATGTAGGCCACGTAGGGCTGCCAAATCTCAAGAAAGATGTTCTATTTCTTTCTAAGAGTATACGTGATCCTTTCAAGTGGAATACATGTATTCATTTTCTGAAGCCGTCTAGCAATGGGGAGATGGGAATCCGACTTCTGTGTGATGGCTATGCACTTCCTGACGAAATCGTTCAGTTCCTTGGCAGTGGAGCATTTAGGCACCGAAACAATGGTGGCAGATTTAAAACCGTGGGGGACTGTTGAATGGGCTAGAGACATGTTGAAGATGTCGGCGAAGACACCAGCCAACTGCTCTGCGCTGACTCGCAACACACGTCCGGGACTCCCATCACGGCCAGCAGCTTTCCGAGCATTCACCCTGCCCAGGATCTGAGCAGACATCGGAGTAGGAAAATTGGAGTGTGTCCTTGTCCGGTAAAACAGCTGACTTGAAGGCTGCCTCCTTGTTTTCCCGCTCAAATCGAGCATAGAAGTGGTTCAGCTCGTCTGGGAGGGAAGTAGAGGAGGGTAGGAAAGAGTTTTTGGTGATTGTATGTAGGCCTTGCCACATACGCCGGAGGTCGGAGGAGTCAAAGCGCTCTTCAATCCTTTTCTTGTAGGTGTGTTTGGCCCTGGACATTCCTTTCTTCAGGTTGGATCTGGCTGAGCTGGAGGCCTCCTCGTCTCCCGACCTGAAGGCTGCGTCCCTTACCTTGAGGAGAAGGCAAACTTCTTTGTTCATCCAGGATTTAACATTAAATACCAGATTTATAAAATCATGCCACCAATTCTTTGATCAGTTTAGTATTCTGTGCATTAAAAAAAGGAAGTTGTGTGTAGAAGCTTTAGGCCACCCTACACGTTAGTGTAGTCCCAGTTTAATATGCAACTTCATTTTATACAGTATACGCAGTAAGGGGTCACTGATCCGTCTCTCTTTTAGTTAAGGGGCCCTTGGCTTAACAAACGCTGAAAAGCCCCATATATTTATGTAATCTCTGTAGATTTTGGTGAAGAAAGCAGTAGTGGATCAATCTAAATGGAAAATGAATAGAGACAAAAGGGCTTTTTTAACAGAGCTCTGTATCAGTTGTCACACCCCAAGTCGGACTCCCACTTCTCCCGAGACTTATGTAAACCTGGTTTCAAAGTTCCATCCATCAACAAAAAAGAAAAAAAAAAAATGTACTTGAATTTCACCTTGAAAAACATTGAGGGGTTTGGAAACCGGAATCAGGCTTGTTGTCAGCACTTCATCTGCTGAAGGCTGCCATCTAGAGGTGGACTTGTGCAGCCAACATCAGCCTGGACACGAAGTACAAATACAAATATAGTTTGGATTTCTCAAAACCTAGAAATGTTTTTTCATAAAAAGTGCTGTGGAGCAGTGACATTTAATCTAGACAAAAACAATGCAGTTAACAGGTCTATTAAAAGTATAATAGTGGGACCAGAAACATTTTCAGCGACATTTTTTGAAACAGGCTCTGGCTTGTACACCTTTAGTCCAGCAAAGAAGATGCTGTCTTCATTCGAAAAAGCATGCAACAATAAATTAGCTCTTTAAAGTCAGTAGTGTCAGTAGCACAGTAGGCGTAGAGGGATGGGGGATGCAGGGAAAATTTCCCTCCCTAATATTTAGAAGAGCTAGATTTGTCCCACCCTTAACATATATGAAAACATATGAAAGACAACCCACTCCCCAAAACAGGTCAAAATAACCATACAGGTCATGGACATGTAGGCTATATATCCTACTTATCTGTAAATATGACACCCCTATAGTGGAGCAAACCATCTTAAAGGGTAACTATGTTTTTTTCAACCTATTTTCCCATGTGTTTGTGTCTAAGTGACTGATGGGAACAACAATCTTTGACATTGGTTCAGTATTAAGGGAGATCAATGTAAGTTAATAGGACAATTGTCCAGCTTGTATTTACCTTCACTAAAGTGCTTGTTTTGCCGCTGACAGGCTCAGATTAATATTCTAAGTGTCTGACAACATTATGAAAAAGATCTCTACAGAGATAGACCTTTAAAACCTCTTTAAGACCTTTCTGTTCAACCAGAAACAGCTCTGAGGTCGCTATAGCTCTAAACCCACCAGACTCCATTTAAAAAAACAATATTTTTAGCGTGTATCGAGCAAACATATTCTCACATGTAAATCGGTAAACTATGTGTTTATTTCAACCAAGACTAGAGTTGTGATGGATGGAAAAGTGGAAAGACGATCCAAAACGGCTTTTTACAGATTAATTTTGTTTCGGTCAACTTTGAATGAAGTGTATTTTACGATGCTAAAATTACTGTTTATTTACATGGAGTCTGGTGGGTTTAGCGAAAGCAATTTCCCGGGTGTTTTTATGTTTAAAAAAACGATTTTACTCTAACAGAAAGGTCGACCTCCTTAGAAATCCTTTCCATAATGTTGTCAGACACTTAGAATATTAATCTGAGCCTGTCAGCGGCAAAATGGACACTTAACTGTCCTATTAACTTACATTGTAGCTTGTTTCTCTGACGCCGGCTGCAGCGTTCTCTCTTAATACTGGATCAATGTCAAAGATTGTTGTTCCCATCAGTCACTTAGACACAAACAGGAAAATAGGGTCCAGGGTGAAAAAAAAAAAAAAAGGTAGTTGCACTGTATTACAGAATACCATCCTGTCAAACATCAAACAATATTTAAACTACTAATACTTAGTACCCCATTGGCCCCCTTTGATATGCAGTGTTGTAGTCAAAACCACCTAAACTGAGACCAGACCAAACAAATGAAACATACAGTATATACACACAACTAGCTAATATGTATTAGCTAATATTCGCTAAATCACTTTGGGTAATGAGATTTCTGAAGTGCCTCGAAATAAAATACTGAGTCCCCTAAATTAGCAAATTGTCAAAAATAATAATGTGGATGGATCAACACAATGCTCTTATGATAATAAATAAATGATCAGTTCACTACTTTCATTGAATTTGGGCGTTTTATTCAATTTTATAGCATTTTTGGGGGGAAAAATTGGTAAAAGAACGTTAAAACAAGCTTCAAAAATGTAAAAAAAAAAACTGCTTCAAAAACGTTAAAAACAAAACGACAAACTCGTCAAAAAGAGCGTAGAAAAAGCAACAACAACATCAACAAAAAAAGTGACAAAAACGTCAGGAAAAGCGACCGAAAAAGTTAATTTTTTATTTTGACCTATAAAAACAAGAAAGTTGCATGGTCGACAGAAAGACAAGACGAGGGTTAAAAAAAGCTAAGAGTCCTCTCTTTTTTTTTACGTTTTTGTCTTCTCTTTCAAGGTTGGACAATTTTCCTTTGTTTTTGTGGCCCTTTTTTTTCTAAGGCATTTGCTCTTTTTTTTTTTTTTTTTTTTTTTTTTTTTTTTGGACAATTTATCTGATGTTTTGGTTGCTTTTTGAAAATACATGCATACATGTCCCGGGACCTCCCGAGCATCCAACAAGAGACAAGACCGAGTAAAAATGCGAGACAGAGACCCTCAGAAAGTGGTCTTGAGATCAAGACCGGTCTCGAGATGTACAGCACTGATGTTTTGTACATAAAATCGTATTCTGCGAAGCACGTTACCCTACTGCTAAATGCGTTACAAGTCTTTAATTCTTCTTTTATAGTCGGGACACAGCCGGTCGGCTGGACATGAAAAAATTGAAAAATTTGTCTTCCTGCGAGCGATTCAACAAAGCTTCAAATAATAAATTAACAGTGAATGGAAATGACAAATTGCAAATAAAGGGCTTCTAACTTCTACTTGCAATTGTCAAATAAACATGAATTAAATAATAAGTGTTATTTCTTCAGTGGAAAAAAAAACAGAGATCATAATTCACAATCTAAAAACACATTTATTTACATCACGTGGATCACTTCAGCTGATTAAAAACTACGGCGGAGAGTCCCAGCGCTGATCAGGGATCAATTAGTCTCCTCTGTGATAAGTATCCAGGGTTTCTGAAGGTTTTTTTTTTCTACTATAATACTTTTCGAAAGTCTCTAACTCACTCTTGCTCAAGAACACCTTGTGGTATGCATTTTCCAGTTTGAAATTCCAGACATCAGTTTCTTGTCCTATTTTCACATCTTATTGTTAGTAATATAAAACATACAGTCTATGTATCAGGAGCAAAGAAACAAGACATTTTCATCATATTCTTTTTTTTTTTTTTTTTTTTTTTTACACAACCGTCTGAAGTTCAGTGTCTTCCTGCCTTAAAATCCAGAAACCCTGTGAGCATCATGACCATAAGAGGCTGCGTTGGCAGATCCTGGATCAGCGCTGCAACTCGAGAGCCTTGAGAAATGTGGGGTCAAAAACGCTTGTAGTGTTTTGGGTTTAGTTTGTAGAAATTCCAGGCCTGGCAACCAGACTTATCCTGCTGCCAAGACAGTCTTGGCGGCGAGGTCATTGGAGTTCAATGTTTCCTCTAAAATTCTTACCAACAGTGAGAAAAAGGAGGAGATTGAGATGCTGGAATGGAATACCTGTAGTGGGTGATTGCATTAGCACATATGGAGTATTGCAACTGGTCTTTCAGAGCTTTTGGGGGATTCTTCAAATTGCAACTGTCAGGGGATCTGAGTAGGTTCCTTGAGGAATGCCCTGGGCTGAAAGTTTGTTTTCTTTCTGCCAAGGAACCCTTAAGTGCTTTCATGGATGCCTTACAAAGTACTCCAATGAGCCTCTAGCTTTTAGCTTACACAAAGCTCAACTTAAAGTTATTTTTTGCAAGGGGAAGGTAAACATTTTTATGCAGCCGGGGCCAAGCCCTGCCGTGGAGTCAAAACACAAGAAAAGTATAAATGTAGAGGAAACACTGAAGTTCAGCACGCACTTATAAAGATTCAGCTCAGAGTATATAGTTGATACAGGTATTTATGTTCTCATGTCTGTACACATCCTAGACTGCTTAAAATAGTAGGGGCAACAAGACACAAATGTTTCACTGGTAGTTTATATGCACAGCAAAGTGAGGTGCTGGGCTCGAGGAAGTCGAGATAGAAAAACGTAAAGCCTAGAATGCTGAGAAAACTCATTCATACACCTTTAAATGACATTGTTCGGACCATGTTTTAGACCATAGTTGAGTCAGAATAAGTTTGCCAAGAAAGTCAAGACCTTAGGGGAAGCAAAAAGGTATGATCGGTTTGACAAAAATGGCAGATGCAGGTTCAGACGAAGACAGAGCATGAAAGTTATTCTGGATAAAAGAGCCAATCCAAATATTTGGAAGCTTATGTATAGGGCTGAAAATGTAGCTGATATTTAAGGATGGGCCAAAGCAACGAGAAGGCCATAAAAGATGTTGGTACTTTATTTGGTACAGCAGGACTCTTTAAGTTCAAATCCTATTTGGGAGCTTTACAATTAACAACCAAATATTGCACAGGATTTGCCTTATCCGTTTTATTCTTTCTGGTTGGACTGAATGGGAATCCTGCTCTTAGAGCGGATACTTGTTTACTTCTCCAGCAGGTCACCAATCAAGAGGTGTATGAATGGCTCTCCGAGTGCGTCGGATTTACTAGTTTCTATGTCGACGGGGCACAATCACACGAAACCAGCCAAACCCAAAGCCATCTAAAGTTACACAGGGCCGGGCTCAATCCACCAAAGTACACACAATACTGTAATCCAGGAGTCTGAAGAACATTCATTCTCGGTAGTTTGTCCATAGACTGTATAGAAAGAAGCACGTTACAGTTTATATCTTTTCTTTTTGAATTAATGAAAGTATTTCCTGAATTACAACTGAACACCCACCCCCAACAACAACAACGACCATAAATCGTGCCGACTCTTTACATTTTTCCGAGTTGCACCTGAGCTCTGATCCCCAAAACCTCAGGCCTGTAAATTAAAAAATAAATACACAACATATCAATATGCAAGGTCACAAAAAAAAAGAAAAAAAAAAATCAAAATGCTACTAGTTATTTGTGTGTGTTTGTATATTGAAAGTCACTCCTGCAGCTGATCCTACAGTAGTGTAGGGTAAATTGCGGCACTGGTTGCATAAAACTTGCTAGAACTTAGAAAAGCATAGTACTGAATCCCTGAATGGTATTTGTCGGTTTGGGTCGGTTTCTCAAGCGCAGTTTAAACTCAAGCTGTTTAACACTGAAGATGTTCCACCATCTACCAACAGTACTGGGATGGGACCGCCAACCAAACACTGGCACCTTTGTTGCTGTGGCCGATACGTTTGAAACTCTACCAGCTGCTTTGGCAGGTTTTTAAAATCCACTTGGCTGCTGAAATACTGGTAAGTTTTACACTTTTTGGAAACAATACTGGTAATACTTTTTCCTTCTTACGTTCGTGCTTGTCAGCATATCTTTTTTAATAAGTTTTCTGCAGTCTTCTACAGTAATGGAAAAAGTTCCACAAAAAGGATAATGCATAATGGTTAAAATGTTCAAACTTTTAAGCCTTGTCATCTCTAACCTATGGGGGAGGGGGGGGGGGGGGCGGGGGGGGGGGGGGGGGTAGGAGTTTACTCCAAGAAATAATCCCCCAGTTCAAAGACTTTTCGAAGGAATTTGAATCCCCTTTCTACTGGAGGAACACTGTTACGATTTTGGTTTATTTGCCACACTTTCTACACCCAAAAGAGATCCCTGCGAGTGTGAGGTAGTGCTTATTGAAGGGCTGCTGGCCTTTGCAGTACTCAACGTCCCTGACTGTTGAAGCTTCATGAGGAACTTAGAAAACATGGCTGTTTCTGAATAGCAGTTGCTTAAAAACCAGCAGCAGCCAAAGGAAGCGATATTGACGCAAATATCGTACTCGTGCTACAGTCAAGAAACAACAAGATGGCTTTAACTTCCTTCAGGTTTGCTGTGTTGTTACAATAGTCTTATCACGTGCGGAAATAATATCTCCACCATGACTGTCACTTCCTCCCGATTTGGGTTATTTGGTGAAAACTGCCTTTTAAAGTCAGATTAACTGTTAATATTAAGTTATTTTGGCCCTGGTAAGTCTGTATTTCTGCCTTGCTGACACTGTTGTGAGCTGGGATGTCAAATGCATTCATTAAGATTGTGTTTACTGCAAGGGCGTAACTTTGGGTTCAATATTTGGGGGGGGGGGGAGGTTTGAGATCTCCAACTATCTAGGGAAGTCCCGGGACATGTATGCATGGATTTAAAAAAAGCGACAAAACATCGGAAAAATTGTCGGGAAAAAAAGAGACAAAAATGTCAAAAGGAACTTTTTATAAAAAAGTGCCAAAGAGGTCAAACCCCCCCTCCGCAAAAAGGAGACAACTTCAGAAAGAATTGTCCAAAAAAAAAAAAAAAACTTGAAAAAGCCAAAAAAAAGCAAACATCAAGAGGAAACGTGAAAAAGTGACAAAAATGTTGAAAAAAATGGCAAAAACATAGAAAAGAAAAAAAACTTCAGAAAAAGCCCAGTTTTGATTATTGGGATGGGTTTATATCTGTATCTGCTGGACTATGTGTTGATCTATATGTTGCTATGTGTACTGACTGTGGAAACAAATATCCCCGTGGGACAATAGATCTATTGTAATAGAAATATGGAAAACCTGTTGCTACAAAACTGAAATAAATGCAGCATGTTTTCGCTGAATACTTGGGGAATATATGAGCGCTCGTAACAAATATTTAGCTCAATTATATACTTGATTGTTTGCGCTGATTTGCTTTGACTGCTTTGATCAGGAGTCAATTTCATTTTTGAAAAACTTGTTTACTTCTATTTCCTCGAGGACTACAGTACGGCGTTTGCTTAAAATGATCAGCAGGTTATAAAGAAAGCATACTTATGAATTGCCCTGAATGTGAAACGGTTCGGTAGAAAGAAGTTTATTCATAGTTTTTTTTTAGTATTTCCAAACGCACCGCTTGATTTTAAACTGTGTTCCTGTGAAACCGCCCCAAAGCTTGAGGAGAGACTGCAGGTCTGCCGGCACCAGTGTTCAATGTCCCTCAGATGAAACAAAAGACTCCAAAAAAAATAAATAATTGTCATTGTTGCCTTCACAACATTGACAAGATACATCCGTTTTGCCTGACATCTACAAGAGTAACTAATATGGATGTGTAGAAATGGCACCGGGATGAAAGAGATTCCTTGTCTCAACTCGTCTAACTGCAGTTAGCCGTGCGATCCAAAACCTTTCATTCATTTCAGCCCTGTGTGAGGAACGTAACACTTCGGTTTAGCCAGTTAAACTGTTGAATCTCTTCATTTAGAGCGGGTGGAGAAAAGTCGTCCTCTTTATCTGAGTGATTAGTTAACTAGTTGGCCAGAGTCTGAGCTTATTTGGCTTGCTTGCTGAGACCGAGAACACGGGGGCAACACAATAAGTTGTGTGGAGTAATGTTTGGGCCACATTTGACTTCACAAAAGATGGAACTAACTTGCTTGTCAGACATCGGACTAAATAAACACCTGTATAGGGATGGTTCTAGAGACAGAAAAAAATAGTTTACCATTGAGCTGTCCTAGAGTAGGGTTAAGATTAGGATTGGGCATCGAGAACTGGAAAATATGGTTTAGATTCCGATCATATTTCCAAATCCAAATTTAACATGCGCAAGTTTTGGTTTCCTTAGCGGCCGCCTTCCAGGCGCTTGTTGTGTTGCAGCCACGGAGCACACTAAGCGTTGCTCTAAAGTTTGGCTTTATTTTACATTTAAAAAGCCCTGTGAAACTGTAAATCACCATTGATGCTACATTTACATCGCTACGTTTTGTTTTTAAGTGATGTATTGAGCCAAAAGTGATCTCTGTGCACACAAGTGTTTTTATCTCCAGTAGTAGTTTAATCTAACATGCCCAAATCTCATCAACATTCTGGTATACTGGGCATAAACAGGAGGCAGCGTGGAGACTCCAAACTGAAACGGGTCAGAAGTGTTTCCAAATGTCTGGTTTAGAGGCTCGGAAACGCCAGAGCAGGGGGAATGAGAGGGGGAAACGCCAGAGCAGGGGAATGAGAGGGGAAACGCCAGAGCAGGGGGAATGAGAGGGGGAAAATGCCAGAGCAGGGGGAATGAGAGGGGGAAACACCAGAGCAGGGGGAATGAGAGGGGGAAAATGCCAGAGCAGGGGGAATGAGAGGGGGAAATGACAGAGCAGGGGGGAATGAGAGGGGGAAACGTAGCAGAAGATATTCTCTTTTAAACCAAAAAGCAATGTAAATGTAGCCTGAACCAAAATCAAAATGTTCCTCTCATCTGTAAAATAAGTATGTGGCCCGTTTCAACTCCACCCCTCAAAGAATCGGAATCGGCAAGAACCGGAATCAAAAGGAATCAGAATTGTTCAAATCCAAACGATGCCCAACCGTAGTTAAGAGGACATCTGATCTGGTCCTTAAGACAGCGGGAGACGCAGTTATTAAGCATGACAGCACGGCTAACCCGTTACAAGTAGAGATGAGGCGAGAAAGAGAGAGAGAGAGAGAGAGAGAGAGAGAAGTGAGAGAAGGAGGTACTCCAGTCTGAGACAGGCGAGGATAAGAGGAGGAAGAGGATGTGAGGAGGTGGGGCGTAGCAAAGATTCCTGAGGTGTATCAAAAGAGAGCAGAAACTCTTGATAGTAATAAAAAAAAAGCTGTGTGCAATCAAATCAGAAGCAAGCTGGCTCAGCTAAATACAGGTATAATTCCAAATCAGGGCTAGGGACCTTTGCACTTTAAATCTGATAAACCTTCTCCTTAAATAAACATATCGGATGATGTTTTATTGTTAATCTGCTTTTCCCTATAAATGGAATCAGACCACACATAGCTGATCTCACAAAATGAAAAGGAACAAGATGAATATGCTCCGAGAGAGCTTGACAACCGTGAAGCGTGTTAATAACCTTCGGATTTCAAATATCAAAAGGTAGCATTAGTTGGTACCCAGCGCTGATCCAGAGAGATATAAATACTGTATATCCAGATCTCATGGCCAAAAATTAGGCTTGTCAGCGATAGATATTATTACTCCGTTGACAACTGACACGGCAAACCAAAAAAAATAAAAAAATAATATTCACTTTAAACGACATCTTCATCACGGGGGGGAGGGCATGTCTCCCCCGCCTAATTATCAGAAGAAAAATCTCAAAGAGAGGAAAAGATGAAACTACCAAAAAGGAGAAAGTTTTTATCCAGTCAAAAAAAAACTCAACGTGGGACTGAGAAAGGGGAGGAACAAAAAGCAACACTTGTGTTTTTCGGTGTGTAGGGGCCGTGTGTGTGTCCAGGGCTTGTGGACTACATTACCCATGAGTGTCACGGCTGACAGCAGACTGTTCTGGGATGCCATGGAGAGCCAAGGTTGTGGCGGCTGTGAGCTATGAGCGTGAACAGGGAGAGGGAACTAATTTAAACTGTGTCCATCTGAACTGAGGTATACCTGGTTGAAGGAGGTTTATGGTTTTCATCGTCGTAATGCTTGAAAATGGGCCCCCTCCCTCCCTCCCTCCCCTCCCTACCCCCTTAAAATAAGCTTGATTACCAAGTTGTCTGGGTCCATAATACACTATGTACAGCAGCATTACACTATAAACATTCAGAAGCCGTTGCTTATTGGCAGAACGATAGTTGTTTCTTCGGAAAAAACGCACACGAGAA
Source organism: Perca flavescens (assembly GCF_004354835.1). Taxonomy (NCBI): domain Eukaryota; kingdom Metazoa; phylum Chordata; class Actinopteri; order Perciformes; family Percidae; genus Perca; species Perca flavescens. Next base: position 16,970,622 of record NC_041354.1, read on the forward strand.
AAAACAGCAAATGTATCGAGAGCCAGGTGGTCGTCTTTTTTTTTTTTCTTCGTTCTTTTCTTTTACACTAAAATGCACTGAGTCCTGTGAAATTTTCTCTGCCCGATCTTCTCTCTCTGTAGAAGACCAAGCAGAACAAGTTGCCCTCCTATATGTGTGTGTGTGTGTGTCTGTGTGTGAGTGTGTGTATAAAAACAATACATGATCAAAGTGTTTGTTGCGTGTCGCCGTCCCAGAATGTCAGCACTGTCACTGGGGCGACGTTGTCTGTCGTCGTTAATATCCTGAATCGTTTTGATCGGGATGAGAGAGTTTTCGACGGTTAATATGTTAAAATCCTCAGGGACACATTTTCACAATGAGGTGGGTATCAAATGATGTGGTGAGGTGGGCGCAGGGTGTTTCCTGAACGCGAGTAGCGGCCCGCACTTAAAAGAAGAAGAGAAAAACGGAAAAGAGAAAAGAACAAAAAAACACTCCGCCAACCAACCAGGGTCGGCTGTTTTTCCCCCCTCATGTCGATCCGTGTTTCTGCTGGCTCAAACCGGCTGATCATAAGCTGGACTCCTTGGGCGGGAGGTCCACGTTGGTCACCATGGTGACGACAGTGACGATCTCCTCGGGGCCGATGATGGGGGCTTGGCGCTGCATTTGGCTGATGCGCTCCTCGACGCAGCCGGCAGACAGGCGAGCCTCGGCCTCGTGGTCCCAGCAGTCCTCGATGGTTTCGCAGAGCATGGCCAGACCCTGAGAGAGGGAGAGGGAGAGAGAGGGAGAGACAAAGAGAGTTGAGAGCGACTCAACTTTTGGAAACACAACCCCACGTCACACTGGCCAATAATGTAACCAGAGATCAGACTTGTGGGGGTAATTTGAGGCGGTGTGAGAGTCCCGCACAGGAAACAGGAAACATCGCTGCCTCTATTGCTGCCACAAGAACGTTTTAAAAACACCAAACACAAGCTCTGAACTGCCCGGGAGTTTGTGGAACAGCTGACTGTTTCCTGCAACAACAAAGCACTCGCTATGTCTCGCCTTCAAGTGTGCTCGGAAACATCGAGCTCTATAAACAATCTGACTGAAAACAGCAACAAAAACGAACGGGATGTCACACAAATGGGCCGTTCCGTTGACACGGAAAAACAGGAAAATACCATTTAACTCAACAAAAGAGTCTCGCCATTGCTCACCGCGTGTTTCTGCCAGCAGTCCCGCAGGATGGGCCGCAGCTTCTTATGAACCACGACGTCCTGCATGTCCTCCAGAGACGGATGCTGACCTACCTCCTCCTCAAACGGGAGCATGTACTCATCCACTGGGCCTGTAGACACACAACCACAGCTCCAAACTTAAAATCAACCTGGAGTAATGACACAGTGTGCACCCGTGGGGGGCAAAAAAGTACTCGGATCCTTTAATTAAGTAAAAGCACGAATACCACACTGTAAAAATAACAGTATGTGAGTAAGTGTTAGTCCTGCATTGAAAAGGTTACTTAACCCTTGTGTTGTTGTTTTCAACATTTTTGGTGTATGTTGACACTTTTGTTGCTTTTCCTCCCGAAGTTTTTGTCAAGTTTTTTGGTCGTTTTTGAAGCTTTTGCCGACGTGTAATTTTTTTCTGTGCTTTTTTTGGACAGTTTTGGTGTGGTTTTCCCACGTTTTCTTTCTTTCGCTTTCTTTTTTTTTTTTTTTTTTTTTTCATTTTTGTCACTTTTTCAACATTCTTTTATAAAAAAAAAAAATTTAAATGCTATAAAATTGAATTAAACACCCAAATTCAATGAAAGTAGTGGACTGATCATATTTTTTACCTGCGAAGAGCGTTGTAGGGAACCATCCACGTCAAATTTGAACCGAGGACAACGGGAGGGTTAAGTCAAAGTACTAATACCACACTGTTAAATACTCTGTTACAAGTAAAAGTCCTGCAGTGAAAATGTTACTTCAGTAAAAGTCTGTAAGTATCATCAGGAAAATTTAGTTAAAGTATTAAAAGTAAAGAACTCTCCTCCCATTGTAGAAAGAGTAAAGGATCCAACCAGTTGTGTGTTTAATGGACTAATCATCTCAGCTGGACTTGTAGCCTTTATATTGTTGGCTAGTTTACTTTAGAATCAAACATCAGATTTTATAAACTACATGTGTTCTGTGTGCAGAAATCTTAATGTGTAAAGTAACTAGTAACTAAAGCTCTAACAGATGAATTTAGTGGAGAATAAATAGGCAAGAAAGTATAAGTGTATATAAGTGAAATACATTTTATTTAGTAAGATGATTGTTATTTAGTAAATTAATTGAAAGAGTTTTAAAAAAAAGAATGATGATATAATTATGATAGAGGAAGTTTGTTAATTAAAAAGGTTTTACAGAGACGGGGCGGGATTAAATAAGTGTATACTTTTTCCCATGTCAAAAAATCAATCAAATAAAAGTGTTTGTTATTATGTATCTATGTTATGACCTGATTATTTTTTTTTTTTACATGTTCAAAATACATTTTAAAGAAAGAAAGGGGTAAAAAGTACAATATTTCTCTCTGAAATGTAGCGGAGTAGAAGTAGAAAGTGGCGTAAATGTACTTAGTTACATTCCACCACTAGTTGTGCACAAATAGCACCACACTGGACACAGCAAATTGAGTATGGGTGTGAGTAGGGTTTTTTCTGCTGACGCATCAGTCTTACCGTCGGCGGCGGTGCATCGTGCTGCAAGCTCCCAGAGGACGAGGCCGAAGGCATACATGTCGATACGCAGGAAGGAGTCGCGCTGGAAGTTGATGGCGCCCTCCAGGACTTCAGGAGCCATGTAGCGCCGCGTCCCCACCTGCAGGTTCAAAGGGAAACGGTGTCAAAAGGTCACGGGTCAGCATCAGGGTATGACCACGGAACAGAGAATCAAGCGAAGGCAGCAAGGAAGAAGAAAAAGTCATGACACTGCTCGCAGAAGGGCTGAGACGGCGAAAAGCGGTGCTTGTCATCGCGGGGTGTTGTTGCTTAGCTGGCAGTTAGATCAAACTGTGTGTCATACACAAATCTGTGAGCTGATCCCTGTGTGACACAGAACTGGGAGGGTAAAAAGCCACTGCGGTTTGACCTCCTTTTAACCTCCTGATATTTTTGTCCAGCATCCAAACCTAAATCAGCAATCAGCTACAGATGTTTCAAATAAATATTTTATAGACCTTGAAGGCCAGTGCAAGAACTGAACAAGTTCCCATTACTAGATTTTTTTGGCCCACACTGCCACCCTTGGGCGCTGCCAGGTATTTTCACAAATCAATATTGATAATGGTGACTCAGGAACCCCTCTGCTCAAGAAGCCAGTTTCCAAAAAAAAAAAAAAAAAAAAAAAAAAAAAAAAAAAAAAAAAAAGGCAGGAAACATGGTGAAGAGGTGGATGAGAGGTTCATATTGTCACCTTTCACTGTAGACCGTACCTGTCCATGTGTGTCTCCTGCCGATTTCCCCGCTTCGAACTGCAGGGCAAGGCCAAAGTCCGCTATGCAGGCTGTCAGGTTATTCTTCAACAGCACATTCTTACTCTTAATGTCCCTAAGAGAGAATAAAGAAAACAAGGAAAAAGGCCTTCAGTTTAAGGCTACAGTTACATTGCTACGTTTTGGTAACATGCCCAAACCGCCTATCTCATCAACATCTTGGAATACTGGGCAGGAACAGTATCAGGAAGCAGCATGCGCACAATGCAATGTTGCCATGGTAACGTTAGTAGTCTAAGAGTCTCAGAGCAACACAACCCCGCAGATTCCAAACCAAAACGGGTCAGAAGTGTTTCCAAATGTCTCCGGGTTAGGGGCTCGGAAACACCAGAGCAGGGGGAATGAGAGGGGGAAACGTAGCAGAAGATATTCCTTTTCAAACCAAAACGTAGCAGTGTAAATGTAGCCTAAGAGGTCAGTGAGTGTAGAGCTCCAGGAGCCAGTCAAACGTTTGGATAAAAGCTATTGTAGACATTTTGACAGCGTACCTGTGGGCGATGGAGGGCTTGTGTCCATCCTTGTGTCCCGGGATGTCCTCGTGGAGGTAGGCCAGACCGCGGGCCGCTGTCTGACTGATGTGGCAGAGCTCGTTCCATGACACCACGTTGGCCTTCAGGTAGTCGGTCATCGAGCCCTGGGGGGAGGGGGAAGGCAGGGAGAGAAAAAGATAGATTCATCTGGAAATGCGGGCAATGTCGAGAAAGGGGATTTGACAATAACACCAAAAATAACCGCAAGAATAAGACGTAATGCTACATAATAGTATAGTGATGGCTGGAGCAGGCAATGTTTCCATGGTAACAGCAATAATCCCTAATGGATGGAGAGTCACTAAAGCTGTGGGTAGTATTGTATTTCACAAGGGACTTTGCAATAAAAGTATTTCTTCACGGCATGGCTGAAATCAGCTAAAACTGACGGCTTTTTCAGGAACAGATATGTTTGAACAGATAAGTTTTGTTTGATTGTACGATTCAATGTTTAAATGTCGGGATGATTAGCACAGAGAGAAAAAAAAATGTGAAATGATTCCTGGGAAATTCATATTTCAATGAAGGGTGATAAATAAAATGTAAAGTCTACTAAGTGTCCTCTTAAAACCACAGGGAAGTAACTTTGGCAGCCTCTGTCACCGAGCCAACGTCACTGCACATTTATTGTTCTTGGCGAATAATAAAGCTCTGACAAAAGCTATTCCTTTATCTCCTGGTTGTTGTGTTGTGTGATCTTTGTTATTTAATCTCCATTTATCAAGGGGAGGTTTGCTGAGCACGCAGGCTCTTTATCAGCAAAGACTTGCTTACATTTCCGCATGGCTTTTTCATGCTATTTTGCTTTGCAGAGATGCATCTGTCATCGCCTGACAGCTGCCACAAAAAAAAATAAAAAATAAAAAATAATTCTTTGTATGTATGGATTGGAAGCCAAGCATCTTTAGATAGATAGTGATCACGTTTGAAGACATGTTAAATATTGCGGTAAAGAAAAATAGAAATGGAATTGAGATTTAGGCTCCAAGGATTAGATTACATTTCAACACTAATGTTCAAGCTGCATCGGTTTTCATTCCTTATCCTTTCATACATCTTTGTGCTTACATAACGTATGTCAATATGATACAAGGTCACTTCTGGAGAGGCCAAAGACAGATGTAGTTGCAGGAGTGACCACTAGAAGGCAGGCAGCCCCAACAGATGCAGAACAAAAAAAATTCAATCTGATCACTTCAACGGTCTTGTTTTGTGTGTGTGTGTGTGTGTGTGTGTGTGTGTGTGTGTGTGTGTGTGTGTGTGTGTGTGTGTGTGTGTGTGTGTGTGTGTGTGTGTGTGTGTGTGTGTGACATTACTTTTTTAAGAGACTTTTTAAAGAATATACTAAAATTGTGACATCTTTTGTTTTGTTAGAACAGCTGTTTCTGGGGATATCATGAACCCTTGTTCCAATAAAAAAAAAAAGTAAATAGTACTTTATACATATCTGAACATGAAAATGGGTCAAATTTGACCTAGTCTCGCATTGCCAGACCTTCCTACACAGTGCTGTGGAGGAAGGTCTGGCTAGTCCATATAGCATTCTGGGATGGGAGACAAACATGCTCTGGTTTATTGGAATTTCTCAATCACAAATCGTCTTGATAAGCGCCGCACGGAGCCCCGGTGGCTCTGCAAAATAGTCTCAGGAAGGAACTTGTTTTGGTGGAACCCTGCAGAGATCTGAGGAGCAGTTAACCATAATCCTCAGAAATCCACCGGAGGTTAGAAGGCCAACACAAAAAAAGAGGAAGGGGACGGACATCCGGCCAAAAAGAAGGACATACGGCGGAATTTGCGGCGGCACCAGAGCAATCCCGGAAGTGGAACGTTGTGGATATAAACTAAATTTGACCCTAACACAATATAAGGGTTAATTGTTAAAAACAAAGTGACAGATCAGACAATATGCCTTTGAAAGACACACATTGGGCAGCTATTAATAATTACACACTGTCCAAGATATGAAAAGATTTTGAGTACAGAGAGTTTTGGAAGGGGCCTGCGTCCTTTAAAAGCAAGCCACTGCATGCTACGGATACTGCAAGGCATAAATCAGCAGTCAAGGAGACTGAATTGTGCAATCACGGTTCCAGCTGTGTTACACAAGCTAAGCTTCAGTCCAAACTGACACCTGCTCTTAAAAAAAAAAAGAAATAAATAAAAACTGGCAGAAAGGATAAGCTTTTTGTAGGTTAAAGTTTAAGTTATGTATTCTCCAAAGACTTCAGCTTTCAAAATAATTACAGCGCATGCTTCACAAGGCACAAAATCCCAAGTGCTGCTGATATATTGCTGGTACTATGTCCTTTCCTAAACTAAAACTCCTTTAAAACTCCTTTTCTTCAATGTTATTTCTACTTGGAGAGCTTCATGAAGTCAGAGTGGCACTTGTAGAGCTGATGCAGGGTTAAGTGGCTCACTTAAGAGTTGTATTGTTGGGTAAAAAGCCTCACCGCCACACCCACAACCTTTAATTGTTCAACCTTTATTCACGCAGGGAAGGCCTTTTTAAGCACGGTGATTTAAATTCTTGGCCTGGCTGGGAAAACTCAAACAAGCGAAGCGTACAAGATTCGCTCTCTACTTCATCGGTAATGACCCCCTCAAAACACAGAGGCACTTAAAGCCCCCAAATGCTAAAAAGACTGTGCTTAAGAGGCTGAGTGAAGCACAACGGGGGCAAGTCCACCTTCTCTGGATAAACCAGGCTTATAAAAAGAAGATAAACACGGCATGAAGAATATTGTAATTATGGATTAGCTCCTAAGGCACCAAGCAGAATCAATACAATGTGGAGGTTTTATGCATGTTCTCCCCTTTTTTCCAGTGTTAACAACTTTATGAGATGTCTGTCCTGGGGGGGCTTTTAGAACTGTGTACAATAAGCATGAGACGATACACTAAGACTACTATATAACAGTGTTTACGTGGACACAAACAAACCTGGTTAGTGGAAGATATCAGGCAGGAAATCACATAACGTGTTTACACTCGCTGTAGTAAACTGGAAAACACGCATTCACAGCTTGTCAGTAATCAGGATCCTCCAGTGGCATATTTGTGAAGCAAGGCGGGTCTGCGTTTACGTGTCTGAATTGAGTACTTATTTCATTCGTTTTAGGCTTAGATTCAGTTACACGCTAGATTGAATTATTTTGGATGCAAGGATGTTCCACTAACAGCTTTCCTTTCATCCTTTCACCCCTCTGCATTGCTGCCATGGCAACACTTTCCCCGTCCAATGTCTCTAATGTCAGATGCAGGAAGTGTTGAGTTAAATCTAGCTTAGCTTAGCTCGTCAGGTTTAAACCAAGCTTGTGCAGCGAGGGGGAGTGTTAATGAAACGGCCCATTTATGTGAAGACCTGTTGTGTTCTTAAACCCCCGTCCGTTACTCTTTGTGTTGGCGTTCTAAAGTGCGGTGGATTTGTGAGGACTATGGTTAACTGCTCCTCAGATCTCTGCAGGGTAAATCCAGACAGCTAGCTAGACTATCTGTCCAATCTGAGTTTTCTGTTGCACGACTAAAACTACTTTTGAACACATGTTCCACGAAAACAAGTTCCTTCCTGAGACTATTTAACAGAGGGACCGTGGCTCCATTCGGCACTTAGCACCGCCCAAGATGATTGTGATTGGTTTAAAGAAATGCCAATAAACCTGAGCACGTTTTTCTCCCATCCAGGAATGCTGTGGGGCGTAGCCAGACCCTCCTCCGCAGCGCTTTGGAGGAAGGTCTGGCAATGCGAGACTACATTAGAAAAGACAAACCATTTACTGCTATTAAACTGGATCACAAAATTCAAAACAGCAATTAGTTTCCTGCATTGTGTACACCACTTCTTCTGTACTTGTTAAAAGACTCAAAACTGAATTTCGTATATAAAAACAAAAACAAATGACTCAATAAATAAGGGAATACTTTTAGTGGTTTGCGGGCGGTATAGCTTCATCGTAGACAGCATACCTTGTCGTGGTAGGCGGTGATGAGCCACAGCTCCAGGTCCAGGTTGTTGTTCCTCTTCTCCGCGCCGATAAAGTGGAGGATGTTGTCGTGCTTCATGCCGCTCACGGTGAAGATCTCGTACTCGTTCTGCCAAGACAGCTTGTCCTGGACGAGAGGCAGAGAGACAGATGTTATCTCTGTCATCAAGCCACCTAATTAACAAACCAATCAAATATAGCTTGTAGAAGGTGGTGACCAGTAGTGTTAGAAATTATAAGATAGAAAGTTTGAAATAAGGATAAAAAAAACAACACTACTTTGACAAACTGTGAGCGATAAGATCATCACTCAACACAGGAATAAAATAAACAGTTTGTAGCCTGTCTCTTTCCATTTGTGTGCATTCATGTCCCAGTAATGCTTGTTACTAACTTAGCTCTGGGGAGCTTATTCCCAGGAGTGCTTATGTTCCCCACCCCCCCCCCGTTGGTTGGTTGCTGTGATCCTGCTCCACGCCCTGCTAAGCCCTGCACCGCTACTACTATTAGTTCTAGTCATAGTTCTATTATCTTTATTGCTATCATTATTATGAATCATATTTCTTTACATCTGTATCAAGTGTTGCAGTCGAGTCTGAGTCCAAGTCTGAGTCACCAAAGAAGAGTCCGAGTCCATTACTTGAGTACTCCGTCACTATCCATATCAAGAGTCAGGGGTCTGTCCGAGGTTTCTGTCTGTTTAAAGGAAGTTTTTCCTCGCCATTGTCACACCAAATGCTTGCTCTCCTGGGAAATTGTTGGGTCTCTGTACATACGTCTCTGAGTGTGGTCTAGATCTACTCTATCTGTAAAGTGTCCTAAGATTAACTCCTCTTATGATTTGACACTATAAATACATTCGTATTGAATTCTTTATCTTTGACGTTGCGATGCCTCATTGATTTTGACATTCTTTATAAAAATCTACTAGCTTTCGTTATGTCTTTGTCATCTACACACGGCAGTGTCCAGCGTGATACCTGAATGGGGAAGATCTTAACGGCCACAAAGTCGTTCAGCAGCTGGGCCTTCCACACACACCCAAAGCGCCCCCTGGCTTTCACCTCGATCAGCTGCAGCGGTTTGTGTCCCAAAATGGGGGACGGGGGTGAGGGCCCGGGATCCTGTAGAGAGAGGGCAGGGAAAAAAAAGACAAGAAGAATGTGTTATTCTTTTTTTTTTGCAGGGCATTAAAATAGCATTGGCTTATACTGAAGGTGACCGGGCTTTTGGCTCAGCAACAACGTGCCTGAGGAGCTTAGGCCATCATCTTCACATCTTAAATCACATCGCACAACTTACATTTATAGATTCGCTTTTATGTGACAATGCTCTCCTATAGTTTTTCTGCCAACAACATACAGTTTTTTTTAGCTTTTTTTTTTTTTTTTTTTTTTTTTTACACGTTGTGGTGCCTCATTGCTTTATTTATCTTATGGGACTGTTGTTTGCTTAATTTGATTGTTAAAACCAGTCTGTTTTTAGGAAGTGCTGCATGTTTAAGTTCAGCATTATTATTACTGTGAAGTTTTTTTGGCAGCGCAGACACAGCATACCAAGCAGGGTTTTGGATTCATTCTTTTTATTTAAACCCCCTCAGGGCTGCATTTGCTTGAGATTACCGAAATGGGATTGAAACTGGAGGGTGGCCAGTTTGAATCCAATGAGTCGCTGAGGAAAAGTGGGTGGGGGGGAAAGATCTGAACACTACGACTACCATAGAGCAAGGCACATAAAGATCAGACTGAATATGAAGCAATTACATGGTTAAATAACATTCGCCAGGTTGAAACCTGGCAGGTCAAACCTCATGCGTGCGCTGTGTGTGTTCATACTAATCCCGTATAAACAAAAGTGAGAGCAAGGAAGCCAAGTGTTCCAAATCTAAAGTAGGTTAAACACAGCTGGTGATCGGGATTAAGCTGATCACTTTCACATGTGACTTCACAGAGAAGGACAGAGGGCGAGCAAGGATAGAAAGAGAGAGATAGAGAGAGAGAGAGAGAGAGAGAGGAAGGTTAAAAAGAAGCATGCAGTGAGGGAGTCACATTTCCAAAGGATAAAAGGTAGAGGAGAAAGACTTGCACATGACTGACGGCCTTCGATGAAACCAGATATGCTACTGTAAAATCTTGACTTCACTTCCATGCCTATCTATCGCTGTTGTCAGTTAAAAAAAAAAAAAAAAAAAAAAAAAAAAAAAAATTCCCCCTGCAAAACCACCGATGTTCATGTTTTTACTTGAACTGAAGGCTTACAAGGCGCTTGATAAGCTGAAGCAAGTTTCAAGACCCTGAGGCCCACAGGATCCACTCAAACACTGTGATAATATATCAAAAGAACTTGTCAATCCCAGTCTGTTTTCCCCAAAACTGCCCCCTTTTGGGGTTACAAAGTTGGCTACCGATACAAGCCACAGACAAGATTTGATACACGGAAACAACACTCACATCAGTGAGTCTTTGGTTGTGAGAGGAATTATATAAAAAGAAAAAAAAGAAAAGACGAAAAAAAGGTACATTTCAGTACACACAGGTTCACTCTGCTTAATTTACTGTGGAGGTTCTGGCAACCAACAAACACAGGTTATATCCAAGTATTTTTTAACCGCCTGTCCGGACAAGATTATTGTGGCAGAAGCAAACTGCACGTCAGTTAATCGCATTCATGGGTCTGATTTTTTATCCATTTGAAATTGTACACCTGGCAATGAACTTTGTGGCCTTTAGTTCACATAAAAAGAAGGTACTACTGTTTGACTGAAAAGAGAAAAGTGTCTCACATGCAGGGAAATTGTGACATGTTACACATACATTAGTGTCAGTGTCAGATTCTCCAGTTTAATACGTTCTTATTCATGCCTGCTGGAACACCGTGAGACATGCTAACCAAGAAAAGAAAAGGATTTGAAAGTAAAAACATGGGGAATATAAAACAAAATGAACATTGTTTGGGATTTATTTCTAGATAGGCGCCATAGGTTATGAAAACAAACATAACTGAAGGCCAGACTTGCAAGTAGGGCTGGGTATCGTTCAAAATCTTTCGATCCAGTGCCAATTTCGATACCTCAGTTTTGATGCCGGTTCCTAACAATACCTTTTTTGATACCATATGTTTTAAAATCCATTTCAACATCAACAAAAATACATTAAACACAAAGCTTTTATTTTCCACCTTAATTGTGAATCAAAACAGTTATGAAAAATAAAAGATTCTGGTAAAACTGCTCACTCAGAGTAACATTAATAAAAGTCAGTCAGTCATCAGGGCAGAGAAACCACCGTTGTGGCTGTTTGTCTAGTAAGAGGAAGTGTAACGTCAACTGCACAGCGGCCGCGTTTGGCTCGCCATTAATATATCGCAGCAGACGCTGTCCGCGTGAAGTTATGAAAAACTGTAACCACACTTGAAACCAACCGTGACTCTCTGTGACTTCAACAAAACTGCAGAAAGTTTACTCCGTCCGCACCTCTCCGTGTGTGCGTGTGTGTGTGTGTGTGTGTGTGTGTGTGTGTCGGTCGGAGCTCCGCTCTGTTTCAATATGCAGAGAGGACAGATAAGCTTGCACTTAGGCGCCCAGACGCTTTTGGAACCGAAATTTGGCACCGAAAGATAAATAATTTTTCGATACTCATAGGATTGGAGTATTTTTTTCGATACCATAAAAGTATCGACGTTCAGTACCCAGCCCTACTTGCAAGTAAATAATGGTTTCTGTAGTCAGTTCACCACAACGTTTAGGATAAATAATGCTGTTCAAATGCTTCTCAACAGGAATTTAAATTTCGTGAAATTAAATCAATAGGTGACAAATGGACAGAGGCACAGACTAGTCTGGATCGACGACAATTCGTCTACCGGACAATCACCAGAACCTCCGTCGCCGCCGGATCCTTCTGCAGGATGTCCGTCGCCTTGTCAAACTCTGTTGGTTTCGAGACATCAACAAACTTTGAGCTAGTAAGCTACATGCCTAAAAATGGCTACACGCAAAAAATGGCAAGTTTTGAAGACAATTTGGATGTTTCAACAAGGCAGACCTGCTTGATTCTTTCGGGGAATGACTTTAAAGATTTACAAAGAATATGTTTAGGGTATTTCCTCTGTAACTCGGACGTTTTAGGAGCGATTGGTGGGATTGCTGTGGATGAAGTACACACGGAGATACACATGGTAAGAGCCAATGAGGTTTAACCATGTATCCAGCTAATTTAAATAGCTCACATTACTGTATTGTGTCAACAGCTAACTTCATGTAATATTGTATGCAGCGTTTTCTTTTGCGGGGTACAAATGTTCCACCAGAACAAGTTCCTTCCTGAGGTATTTTGCAGATCCACCGTCGCTGCGTCTGCAGCTTAGCGCCGCCCAAGACCATTGTGATCGGTTTAAAGAAATGCAAACAACCCACGCCGTGTTTTTCTCCTATCCTGGAGTGTATGTGTGGAGGGGCCAGACCCTCCTCCGCAGTGCTGTGGCGATAGAGCTGGCAAGCAAGACTAGGCACAGACAAATGAAGCTGAAGTTTTGTGGACTGCTCTGATGATACAATTTGTTTATGTTAAATAATCATGCACTCTATTGCAACTAATTTGCATAATATTAGTTATATTCGAGAGACGCGAGCATGGCTGTAGACTCAGAGTCTTGTTAATATTTAATATCTCATTTAGAATATTATTTGCTCTTAAAATTACAAAACTCTTCCCCAGCGATGATCAAGTTTCACCCAGTCTAATCTGTTATTTAGTGGAGGATGGACTAGTACACATCACTCTAGCAGCAGCTCAACAAGAAGCTTTGTAAGAATAAAGGAAAAACACTTTTTTTGTGGTAGAGACATGAAGCAGGGTGTCTGTGCCTTCAATAGCTGCCTGGCAGCGCAAGGGGGAATAGAGGATTCGAGTGGGAACTGTTGTGTTTACTTAAAGCCTTTTCCCTTTCACAGAGAGCTGCGAGGCAGACCTGCTGTCTCTACGCACTGCTTTCACACTGAACGCCAGCCAAATGACGGGGGAAATTACCCACGACGGTGCTGAGGTTGGATTACTGCGGCCCCAAGTTGGCACCTCGGTAAAAACATCTTCAAGAACACATTGTACTAACTAAAATAATGAACCTATAGTTTCACAGAAATGTTTCTTTACATCTGGTTTCAACGCTGTGTTGTATATAGGAGAATGTACTGTTATGACATCAGTCTTAGGTCTTTTTAGATTTTGGTATGGGTCGGCACTGATATGAGACACATAAAGGGGCGTATTTGTGCAATGCTGATTTGGCACAGCCCACTGGCAGGCGGGAGGGAGGATATTGATTCAGGAGATTGTTTCCAAAAGGAGGAAGACGGAAAGCACACGTTGGAGACAAACATTTTTCCTGATTGAAAAAAGTGTTTTGATTGAAGAGACGTTTTCTTATTTTCCACAACCCAAACTTTTGTAAATACACCTTTTAAAACCTGAACTAGAACACGGAGAGCGGGCTCGCAGTGAAGTCAACGAGGTACGCTGGAAAGCCGACAGAAGATGCGGAGCAGTAAATGCGGAACAGTTGGGCTTACATATGTAGCAGGGCACTGTGCTGCATCATGTAATTAGAGAAAACCACATGACAAATTTTGAATTGAAGGCATTGGTTTGCTTTAACTTGTAAAAAAATGAAAGTAACTCCAACAATAAGTATCTTTACTTACTTTCTAGCCTTTTCTTTTGGTCTCTCCTCCTTCCCGATTGTGTTTTATGCCTCTTACTCGACCCATTTAAGAGTCCCCAATTTAAGAAATAATAAAATCCAGGGAAGGTGAGATGACAATTTGCACATTTTAGGCCTTTATCCAACACTTTTTTATTCCCCAATTGGCTTTAAGTGTGACAGTCAAATGTGCTTAAATTACCTGATTACCAACACTACAAGCAAGAAATGCAAACGAGCGCACATCGAGAAACTGTGACCCGACTACACACATAAAGAAAATGTTTGTGTCCCAAGAGCAATTCAATATGACAGGAAAGTGTGAGGGGAAGAATGAACCAGAATTGTTTGCCTGCTGTGAATGGGGAAACTTGTCAGTGAAAATGGGGCAACACTTGTTATTGAAGGACTCCCCTTTGTCCCATTACTGTTCCATGTGCAGAAACGTGACCGAACCTAAATTTAGAACATTTATTGAGCTAGCAGTCTGAAGCGATTATTATTCTGATCATGCTGTGGATAAATTAGGGTATTATCCAAGAATTTGGTCTTGTCCGCCAATACAAGCACCGCTCAGTGTTGTGAAGCAATTTATTAATTTGTCTGCATCTCCATACAAATGACTCTATATTTGTTGTGCTTTGTAATTAAAGCCTTTCCAATGCTGATCATGATTTGGATGAGAAAAAAAAGATCATTGAAGGAGTTGTTTTATAATGCAAGTCATAGATAAGTCTGCAGAAACATAAGAGAAAAATTCCAGCGCATCTATTGTACGGCGGGATAAGCGATTTTGCTTCGGTTCACGATGAAGGACCATTTTAGGATGCAGGTTGTTAGTAAGTTGCAGAAGTGTCATATAGACAAATCCCAGCCTTAAAATGTACCAAGACAAGGTTCTGTGTTTAATGTCCTTCTGAGTGATTAACGTCATTCTAAATCTGGTGAGGATGTGGTTAAGAAATCAGTAATGGCTGCACCGTCTTATCTTCTTCCTGTTCCGTCTCAACTGCGTTGTGGCACAATGAGAGTCATTGGTATGTCTGCACAAATGTCACCAGGACAAATTCCTGTGCATCTATTGTGCTTGGTAAAATATGTGGCACTGACTTTGGACACGATGTGCATGAAGAAAATTATCACAAAGGCCTCTGTTGGGCTTGACATACCAGTTTTGTTCAACGGTACAATGCAAGTTGTCATGTTGTCTACAGATATAAGATTAAGGCAAATTCATGCACCCGTACGCTGCCGGGCAACAGAGGTGACAGACTTTGACCCATGATTTTGATCCTCAATACCAGCAGTGATTCATGTTTAAGGACGGGTACCAAATTCCATAATTGCCTCCAAAGTATCAAAAAAAATGCCTTGTCACATAATACCCAATTTCAGTTCCTAAGGAGTAAATCTCATCAGCATCAGAGAGCCAATCAGCACGCAGCATTCTTCTACCAAGATCTAATAATGTCGGTGATTGGCTGTCTAACGTTACACGTCGTAGAGACACGCAGGAAGAACTCTACGTTACACAGAGACGGGGCTCACGTAGTAGGAGCTGGAACATAAATATAAAGATTCGTACCATAATGTTGTAATTTCTGTTTGTTTTGTAAAGTTGGTATCGAAAAAAAGTATAATTTAGGAACCGGTATCGAAGTCACGGTATTGGTATCGAAAATGTTTGAAATGCCCAGCCCTATTTATGTTACAATGCAAGTTATCAACACGTTGACACCTTCCTCATGGAAATTAGGTTAAAAAGCAAGCTACTTTGTGTCTGCATTGTTTTCTGGAAACTCTTTGTCTAGTCTTCCGGGCTTTAGCCTGACGAGGCGGTCCGGCCTGGCCCTGCTAGGACTAGCCTCCCTCGGGAATCACCGGATCCCTTGTCCGATCACAGGGCACCGTGGCCTCAAACGGGGGCGCATTACACTTAGTCAGCAGACCACAGGAAACAGGAAAACAGAATGTGCTGCTTCACGCCGTTCTTCCAAACCCTCAAGCATCTCCCATGGCCTAATCGGGTTAGACATTCATCCATTACATCAGAACGGGTCCTTTAGCCCTGGTTTGTTTTCGTCTTAGGTTTAGGTGCAGATACGTATACACAGACATAACATAATTGAAATGCTAAGTTTGATTTTTAGACATAGAGTTACAATGGGCAGCTACTCTGGGCTTAAGCCTCCAAAACTCATATCTTAAGGTCACATCTTGTTGCTGATGATATGACCATAAAACTTGAGGTTATATCAAACACAAAAAGTTGTTGACATGACCTTTAAAAAGAGCTAACCTGGAAGGCTGGACTGACAATAAGCTCTAAACTCTTAGAGTGGTTTTATTCAGTGAGCTAGAATTTACTGTGATGTCTGCAGCCATACTTCTACTCCAGTTTGATAAAAATTGAGCTAAAGTACATTTGAAAAGGCTTATGCGCCCTCTCGTACTTAAGTAATTTACACTCTCTGACTTGAAAAATGTTCGAGGTAAGTGGTAATTCTCCTACTTATGCAAAATGTATCCGCACTCCTCCTCACTCTGCATATAAGATGGAAGAGCACGCTGCCGTTTCAGTTTCAAACGCTCCGTCTCTCTGCATGAGACACATTGTGAGCCATAGGTCTAGCCGATACCATTCTGGAAAACTGGGTCACATCAGACACAATACGTTATACAAACATCACAGGTGGACATTCATATTTATAAAAAAAAAAAAAAGGGGGCTGCATTCGGAGCCATGTTGGCCACTTTCCACCATGCACAATACATTTTTCAGCAGGGAACACAAAAGACACCCATCCATGCAATAAACCCAGGCAGAAATAATATAAAAAAACAACAGACAGAAATGTGCTACGAACCAAGTAAACAAGACGCTGTCCAAAAAAGTAAAGAAAAGAACAAAATGGTGGTCTGGGATTGAGGTGGAGAATTCATACCAAGCTCTGAAGCCAAAAAAGAGGGGGAAAACTAATAGTGTTTCAACTTCAATTGAACTGCTCTTACCTCCACCATAATGTGAAAGGCGTGCTTGTTGAAAAGGAACATAAGAAGCAAACAGAGAAATTATTTTCTGTCAGTGGATGAAATAAGCGGCAGATAAAAAAGGTAGGAGATGATGGATCGTCCCTGAACAGCCCTTCGTTCTCCTTCGCGCTCCAGACGGGGGCTTCGAAAGCTTTGGTTTGGGACACACAGAGGGGCAACAGGTCTGTGGTGTTTGTAATCGCACATGGATCATAGAATGTGTTAATAAGCATGGCACCAAAGGCAAGATTGCATATTTTAGGAACTTAAGTGATGCTCTTAACCCTCGTGTTGTCTTCCCGTCGACCATGAACTTGTTGTCCTTCCGGATCAAAATGTAATGTTTTCTTTTTTTTTTTTTAAATGCTATAAAATTGAATTAAACACCCAAAATGTAAAGTTCTATGAAAGTAATCATTTATTTTACCTGAGAAGCTCCATGCATCCATTTTGTTTTCGGGCCATTTGGTTGAAAGAAACCCATATTTCGGACAACACGAGGGTTAAGCAAAACAAATGAAAGTGGATTTAACAATGTCTAAAAGGAACAAACAAATGTTCCTGGATCCCAGTGAAACCAAACAAACATAAATGCACATAAACAGCACCCTGATGAAAAAGACATTTGTCCAAATAAAATATTCTAAAATTGGCAATAAAAAAATAAATAAATAAAATCTGATCAAAGATCTTTTTTTAAAGTTTGATACACAGCCAAATGGAAGACAAATACATGTTGGGTGAAGAAAGCAAATTAAAAGTCCATGGCTGAGGAGATTTCAAGGATAACCCTGACTTGTAGTATTGTAATTGATATGAATATAAGGATGCAGAAAATTAGATGGATATTTGTATTACTGTGTGATGGCCCTGAGCCTGTTGTCGGGCATGTATACTGAGGTCTGTCTTGTGAACTTGCAAGTTCGTGGCGGAGGCAATAACGAGATGTAAGTCCTCTCAGGTCATTTAACCCCGCCTGTTGGGCGCCCGGATAGCTCAGTTGGTAAAGCATATATAGCCTATACACAGAGGTTTGCTCCTCGACGCAGCGGGCCTGGGTTCGACTCCGACCTGCGGCCCTTTGCTGTATGTCATTCCCCCTCTCTCCCCTTTCATGTCTTCAGCTGTCCTATCAAAATAAAGGCCGAAAATGCCCCCCAAATCTTAACCCCGCCTGCTGCCGAGACCAGGGGTGCAGCATTCCCTTGACCGAGCACCATCCTGATTTCATTCGGTTTAGACGTTTCCTTTGTTAGCTACAGACAACATGCACCACACGTTGTTCACTGCATCCATACATCACTGATCCTGACAACCACACCTCATCGCCTTTCTGTTTGCAAATGTCAATTCATTATTATTAAGTTGACTGTCCCTCTTTTGTTGTGGCCTGTGAGTAACATACTGCAATACATATGGAAATGTATATTTTTGTCTCTCACTTAGCAAACTTTGTGAATAGAAATATTTTTAAGCACCAAGTTACAACCCGGGAGTCAAAAGGCATGTTTTTCTTTTTATTATTATTTTTGGGCACTTTAGGCTTTTATTTTGACAGGACAGTTGAAGACATGAAAGGGGAGAGAGGGGGAACGTCATGCAGCAAAGGGCCACAGGTCGGAGTCGAACACGCGGCCGCTGCGTCGAGGAGTAAACCTCTATATATGGGCGCGTGCTCTACCAACTGAGCTCCCGGGCAACCCCAAAAGGCATAGGTTTTGGGGGCTTTTCAGGATATTTGGTGCTCACTGGCCCATTAGGAGTTCTTTTTGGAAAGCTGCAAACAGATAAACAAGACGCAAGGAGCTCCATAATAAAGCAACTGATGACATTTTTTGGTCAGAATCGATCTGGAAGATGGATAGCGATAAGAAAGAAGGGTCCAGGTCAAAAAAAATGCCCAGGCTTCTATGTATAAGTGCTCCGGGCCTTTTCCGTGTGAAAGCTGTGGGTCCGTGTACTCAGACAGAATCAATTCCAGTTTGCCTCCACTTCGCACTGTGGTGTGAATAATGGAGGCTTGGTGGCAAATACAGAGTCCATGATGGACCACGGTCATAACGACATAATGACAGTGTGCAATTAAGTTACTTTGCTGCCACATCATTTTCTGCATTTCACACTGGATTTAATCTTTTTAAGGGCTGCAGAGCAGCGGGGGAAGAAGCATTCAGATCCTTTACTTCAGTAAAAGTACTTGTTACACATTGTAAAAAATAATCTGTTACAAGTTAAAGTCCTGCATTGAACATGTTACTTAAAGTAAAAGTCTCTAAGTATCATCAGGAAAATGAAGTTAAAGTATTAAAAGTAAAGAACTCTCCTCCCATTTTAGAGGTGTGAAGGATCCAACTAGTTGTGTGTTTTAATGGTCTAATCATCTCAGCTGGACTTAGTAACTAAAGCTGTAACACATGAATGTAGTGGAGTAAAAAGTACAATATTTCTCTCTGAAATGTAGCAGAGTAGAAGTAGAAAGTGAAAAGAAAAGACTCAAGTAAAGTACAAGTACCTCAACATTTGGACTTAACTAGTGTAGTCTATAAAGTATGTGTGCAAGAAAATGCACTTTTGATGTGACCAACCCGCCTTCTTCTTTGTGAACCCCTCCCCACTTACCCCCACCTTTAGCCTGTCCCAATGTGAAGCTGACAACTATGTGTTGAAAGTGCAGCTCTTTTCACTCAGTTTGTTTTCTTTCTTCAGTGCCTCGCAAAAATGAGAGAGCAGTTAATTTAATGATGATTAATGATCATTAAGTGGGAACAATTACTTTTGCATTATAAAGACAGCATGTTTCATTACCCTGCAAAGAAAATAATGGCAGCAGCTTCATGTGCTTTTCTTTTTCTTTGACTGACTGGGAACTCCTTCGCTGCAGAGAAAAACAAGACATTTTTGGGGCAATACTTTGATTTGAATGTCAACAACATAAATAGCTCTTTTAGCTTAAGATCCTGTTGCTAATTTCTGCTGGATCATAAATAGGGTTGGGTACCGAAACGCGGTGCCAATAGTGCCAACCGGTTCCGACGTAAACGGTAGTAACGAGACCGAATAAGAACGGAAATTTTGGTTCCTCATTTCGGTGCCTGACTTTTATTTTTTCCTTCAGATGCATCTCTGCACGGGACGCTACATTACCGTTAGCTAGTAGCTGGATTAAACACAATGGTTAAAATTCAGACAGCTTACATTAAGCGGTGCAAAGTGTGACTTTATTTCCCTGTAGAGGATTCCAACAGCGGGACGTAACAGTCTGACTGCAGCTGCCGTTGTCGGAAAAACAACACAGACAGTGCGTTCACTTGAAACTTGCCAGCCTTATGGTGCATTCAAAGTTACTGTAAAATACCCTTTTCCCATCTGGTGCTTATTTTTGTCATTTACCAGCAATTTACTGTTGAAATAAGTCATTGTTATTACATTATTAATCAAATCATTTAATTTTGACCATATGGCCTTAGCAATAAACAAGCAGTTCTTTAATGTCGCCAAGTTTTGTGCTTCTTTTTTTATATTTTACATTATATACACATTATAAATATATTATATATATTTCGGTCCAGGCACAAACACCGTTTTAAAAGTATCGATTAGGGCTGGGCGATAAAACGATATGTATCGCGATAGACACAATCAATATCAATAGAAAATGTGGTCGATAAAACGTTTGATAACTTGTTTTTCTTCATCAGAAGAAACCAGAGGTTGTGAAGCAAGTTTGGTTGCATGAACAAAGGCCCTTACTCTCTGGCAACCTAGCAACGTAGGTAGTGACACTAACAGCCAATCATGTAACAGTATCATGTTTGGTTGCGCCACATCGCTGTCTCGTATTCTTCAATAACAGAACCGGCGTGGAGTGGAAAGTGAGTGCCGCAGGGAGCGAGGAAATCGTTGATAAAACAGGAAAAGTCAGTATGGCAGTTTTGGGGATTTTATAAGTCTGACCGTAACACTGGTACTACCACAAACTTGTTTTACCACTTTAGCCGCGCTCACACTTTGGAGCACAGCCGTATTCGCCATCAACGCACAACAACATCTGCAGCTGCTACACCGCACAAGCAGCAGACCACCATGGAGAGGTACTCTGCATCAGCGCCTTACTAAACACTACAAAGAAATAATGGAGGCAGACGTGCTGAGCACTGTCCAGAAGCCAGGTTACCAACCTGGCACTAAACCTGCAGAAAATAGTTCCTTCTCAGGTTTGTTATATTTAGCTAAAACTTTGCACTATTTTATGACACTTTATTAAGCATTTCTTACTTATTCTTTAATTTTGCACCTTAATGTTAAGAGATAATTGTTAAGTGTTCATTGTGATTTTAGACCTGTTTACATTTTAATTATTTGAGTGTTTTCCATGGTTGTGTTGACATTTCTGCTTTTATAACTGAGGGGATTATAATCAGAGCAGGGTTAAGTTTAAAATAAAAATGTTTAAATTTAATATATTTTTCTCCTGGTCCTGATTTTAAATAGGTCATAAAAAATATCAATAATTATCGATATCGACCGATATGAAAAACTTATATTGTGATACAGTTTTTAACCATATCGCCCAGCCCTAGTATCGATTTAGCACCGGTATCGGAAAAAACCAAAACGATACCCAACCCTAATCATTAACATGTAAAAGATTCAAGTTTCAGTGCCATAGTATCCTGAAAATAAACCCCCAAATCAATATAGAAGCCGAGGCAGAAATCAGCATTATATACAGTGTATGTTACATCTTTGTCTCTGGCTCTGATCAGACTGCAGCTGCTTGTTTATGACATAATCACATTCCAACTCCTTTCAATTAGAGATTGAGATTAAATGTGCGTTGTGGGATGCAGAGCTCTGCCAGTTTTTAAAAGACACAGCGTTGTAGTTGGCACATGGATAGGTTAGTGAACAGGCAAAAGGTTGTCTATTACTACCATCACCTATGATGAACAACTGTAACGACTGCCCATACACATAGAGCGCTTTAAAATCAAACTAGCAACAATTGTGGGCAATTTGTTTCTGTCACATTAAAAATACATGACTAAGGCTGCATTTACATCGCTACGTTTGGGTTTTTAAGTGGAGTTTTGAGCCAAAAGCGATCTCCGTGCACAAGTGTTTTTAGCTCCTGTAGAAGAACTAATCTCTGTTTAAACTAACACGCCTAAACCTCATATCTCATCAACATTCTGGTATACTGGGCATAAACAGGAGGCAGCATGGAGACCCCACCCACTGCTGGTAGTTGCCATGGTAATGTTAGTAGCTTTAGTCTCAGAGAAGGAGAAGTCATGATCCAATCAGGAGGAGAAACGTTGGCGTCACTGTCGGTGTTGCCAAAGGTTTGCGGCCGTTGAAACGGCAACACAACCCCACAGCTTTCAAACCAAAACGGGTCAGAAGGGTTTCCAAATGTCTCCGGGTTAGGGGCTCGGAAATGCCAGAGCAGGGGGAATGAGGGAGGGAAACGTAGCACAAGATATTAGTCTTTTTTTTTTTTTAAACCAGAACGTAGCAATTATATGTTGCCAGAGTATAGTGCATTAAGCTATGACGAATGCAGTACAGAAAATGATAAATGGAAGTCCAGTCTACTGGTGCTATTTTGGACAAAATCTATGAAATATCTTCCGCTTTTGGAAGTTTGTCGAATCACCACAGCTTTTTTTGAAACAGCCTTTTTGTGAAAACATTCTTCAACAACAACCCCCACCAAAAAAGAAGAAGCGAGAAATAAATCCCTCCACATGTCCCCTCCCGCTACATCAATCTCTCTCCTCTCGGTGGCTTTCTCCATCTTCTATATTGAAAAAAATAAATGTTTAATCAATTACCAAACAAGATACAGACGCCCAGAACTTGTCTGCGTTTGTTTTAGCCTCCTTCAAGTGGCAGGCGGGTGGGGTTTACTGCATCACTACCTTCCAGAAAAGCATACGAGCTGACTTTTAAACACATTCTTGTACGAGTGACCTCCTTTTCTATCTCCTGTCCTTGTATGCCTACTCATTCATGCATTAAATACTTCACACGCACGCACTTGATTATACACATCCTGCATAACTTCATTGTTCCATCCTGACTATTTCATTTCATTCCCCTTGTGATTTTATGAATATTTAAGCCGTTAGTTTCCCCCACCATTAGTCATCTGATCCGCTCTTCTTTGGTCATGATCTTGTTTTATGTTGTTTATTTATTCATTTCTCGGTTTCCAGGTAAGATGTTTCATAAGCCTCTTAGCGGTGTTGTTTTCCAACACACATTAGCATTTGTCTCCTGTTTGTCTTGTGTCACTGTCTTTTTATCTCTTTCCCTGCAATGCTTTAGCACTGAGAAAATACAATAACTAAGTTGAAAGAATTGCATGTCTCTCCTCTCTCTCTCCCTCCCCCGCACTAACCCACCCACCCACCACCATCCTCCTCCTCCTCCTCCTCCTCCTCCGCCGACGAGGCAGGGCTGCGAGCGTCTCTGTGTTTAGTTTTGTTTGCCTATATAAAGCCTCATCAATAATGCAGAGGCCCCTGACTCCTCTTCCATACTGTGGAAGCTCTGCATGGATTTTCTTTCCCCCCCGGCTGCCGAGCAGCAGAGAATATAGCTCTGCTGCTGTCGGTTTGAAACCGCCTTGAAATTATGAAAAACTAAGTAAGAGAGAGAGAGCCATATTCTCAGTCCTACGAGAATGGAGGTTTTGACCCTGTTCGCCAGTAACATCAGTCCTGAGTGATCGGATCACAAGTGGATGGCTCCAAGCACAGGTGAAAACTCTCTCAGAACGCATTGAGATTGGATCGCAAAAACCACATTCGGAGGCGGTTTGAGACACACATGTCCACATTCTAATAGCATAATATTTTGCAGCGGCACCGTTGCTCCTTCCGACGCTTAGCTCCGCCCAAGACGATTGTGACTGGTTCAAAGAAATGCCAATAAACCAGAGCACGTTTTGCTCTCCCATTCCAGAATGCTGTGTGGACTAGCCAGACCCTCCTCTGCAGCGCTGAGGAAGGTCTGGCTATGTGAGACTAGCTCAGACAGACACTCAAGGAAAAAGAAACGCACAGAACCAGTGCTCCTCTTATTCTTCTATACAACACATGAAGAAGAAACTGCAAAAAGCAATCACCCCAAACATAAACTCTCAGCACAGTGTGTCTGTTCTGGCAGACCGTAGCTCTGTCCCTCTGCTGCACGGGGGCAGGAAAGGCCAAGGCTGTTCTAGCCCACTGAGAAACTAGAGCAGTGGTAAAGTTGAAGGTTGGTTGAAAAGAGAAGGAAGAGCCCAGTGTTTTTACTGCATCACACTGCAAACTTCAAACAATACAAGCCTTATCGTAAGACAGGACTAATGAGCATTGACTCGTGCAGGAAATAAATAGCAACAAAGTCAACCAGAACAGAATGAGGCATTTTCTGTATTTACCAATTTTGGGATTTTAAACCGGCTTGCTGTATGAGTATTCTGTGCATAACTGCACTTTAACTATCTTTTAGGGCTGTGCAATTGATCAAATTTTGATTGTGATTTGGATTTTGGCTCCAAACTATCTAATTGAGAAAAACATTATTATTATGTGCATTATGTTTTGCGAGTAAACTTGTTTGTCTTGTGTTCTGAATGAAAAAAAAGAAGGGGGGATTGATTTGTTTAACCTGTTTCACTGTTTTTTAACTTGAAGAAATGCAACATCTTTCCAAAAGTCAACAAGTTCAATATTCGTGATTTCAATATTTTTGCTATTTTATCCCCATAATAGAGCAGCCCTGCTATCTTTTATTCCAATGTTTATTCCCAAGCTTTTGTGTTCGCGCTTACAGTTATGTGTTTACGAGAAAGAAATCATTTGCGGCGCAGGAACCAATGCATTTTTACATTTCCCCTTTGTTTGACAATTAACAGATGAAGTGGGACGCATGTGGCCACTGTTGGCTGAACCGACAAAAAAAGAAACTAACTGCCTCAGCAGCAACTTCGAAGTAACAGGACACCACAGTCCCTGCCACGCTGTTTAATTGACAGGTGACCTCTGGAAAAACGCACTACACAGATGAGTTGTGGCCCAAACATGAAGACGGGGAAAAGTGGTCATGGACTGGACTTTTGTCAGAGTACAAAGAGGTTGTGTTTCATTTTACTTTTAAGAAGAGTCTTGTGTAGTTTTTAATTTCTCCTCTCTCTGGTAAGACTTACATGTGTGGGGACGAGGGCCGCCGGGTAGGCCAGTTTGTGATGTCTCCACATCCAAAATGAGAAGAGGACGACGGCGGCCAGGCCTACGATGGGAACCAGGGAGTAGAGCAGAGTGCTGAAGAGCTGGGGATTCTGGGAAAAGGGGTTGGAGGTGGCTGTGGGGAGGGAGAAAGAGAGGGTACAGTGGAAAGAAAAAAGATGAAGACAAAAATTATGAGATATGACTCATAGCAGGCTTATTAGAAACAAATATATATATATATATATAAAAAAACAAATGATAGACATTGTCAAGGTGAAAACAAGAAAAGAAAAAACAGAAAGAAAAACAGCATGCCCAATTGGCCTGACATTGTGCTACGTCATCTCAAAGTGCAGCACCAACCCTGCTTACAGCCACTGTGCTTAGGAATCATATCAGTGTACACACACACACACACACACACACACACACACACACACACACACACACACACACACACACACACACACACACACACACACACACACACACACACACACACACACACACACACACACACAGATTAGCAAATCCATCTCGTGACATAACGTAATCCACCTGCCAAAAATAACAGCGTTCTGAACTGTGTCCGACCCCTGCAGGAGTCGCTGGGTGACGCCTGCTGGCTCAGCCTGTCCTCCCATCACAAGGTGTAAAAGTCGGATTCGGCAGTGCTGTCAAAGCGCCAACGCTCGGACGCCAACCGCCATAGCCACCCCCCCACCCCGGGGGTGGGGGGAGTGAAAGAACGAGTGGGGGGGCCCATGGGGTTTGCACCAGCTGCATCGTGGGACACTCTGGGCGTTTGTCAAAGAGTTTTTTTTTTCTCTACAGGGTGTCTGCAGGTTTTCGGGAAGGGGGTCAAATTTAAAAGGAATACGAAGAGACAGGCGGGCCTGTTGGACAATTCAGCTGTAAAGTGATGAGTGCAAGGACACCAGAACTGCCACTGGTTGATGAAGGCACACAACATTTGATGTGCTCAAGGCACCGACATGGCTTTGCATTCCAAACAGTCATACCTGCACCCCCTGCAGAACAGGTTTGTTACTCTGAGCTAACGCTCAAATTCACTCTGAAGAAAAACACCCCGAGAGACTCATTGTTGTAATTTCCGGGGTAAATAAGCGACTGTCTCTGCGCTCAGCTTATTTCAGTCTTATCAGTGTTGTTATTGGCCTTTAAGTATTGTTTATCTGTTTGCTTGCTTTTGTGTTGTTCTGTAAACATTCATTGTATTGAGTGATAGCTCCTAAATATTATTTGGATTGACAGTAGGTTCAGCGCTTTACTAATATGTGAAAGTAAACTGCATGCCAATACATTAGCAACTAAGGCTGCTTGATGTGAGGAAAATATTGCAAACCATATTAGGTGCGATAATAAATAACCAGATATTAACTAAAATGTTCTCAGTTCTGCTGCTTTCAGTATTCTGCTAAAATACAACAAACTGCTTGTTGGATTTAAAACAAATGAAAGGAAATCATTTCCAACT